>NW_013674647.1:8270-12593 GCF_000517525.1 Limulus polyphemus
GAAGGACAGACACAAGATCAACTTGAGGTTCTTTGTGGGAAAGGGACATAAAGTACAACATATATACTCCAGAAGGACAGACACAAGATCAACTTGAGGTTTCTCTATGGGAAAGGGACATAAAGTACGACATATATACTCCAGAAGGACAGACATAAGATCAACTTGAGGTTTCTCTATGGGAAAGGGACATAAAGTACAACATATATACTCCAGAAGGACAGACACAAGATCAACTTGAGGTTTCTCTGTGGGAAAGGGACATAAAGTACAACATATATACTCCAGAAGAACAGACACAAGATCAACTTGAAGTTTCTCTGTGGGAAAGGGACATAAAGTACAACATATATACTCCAGAAAGACAGACATAAGATCAACTTGAGGTTTCTTTGTGGGAAAGGGACATAAAATACAACATATATACTCCAGAAGGACAGACACAAGATCAACTTTGTGAGAAAGACGTCTTGAAGTATACTAAATTGTGACCTTATAATACACAGGACAGCATATTTCTGTGTCAAATAGACTTATTCAGAATGACAAAAACGTTACAGAAAATCTTTGGGCAAATAAGACCTTCAACATGGTATAGTGCAATTCTGTGCATTGTGTTGTTCAAAATAACAACCCATTGTTAATAACACTCCCTTGTAACGTTTACCATTATTAATAATAGCCTCTTGTAACGTTTACCATTATTAATAATAGCCCCTTGTAACGTTTCCATTATTAATAACAGTCCTTTGTAACGTTTACCATTATTAATAATAGCCCCTTGTAATGTTTACCATTTTTAATAATAGCCCTTTGTAACATTTACTATTATTAATAATAGCCTCTTGTAACGTTTACCACTATTGATAATAGCCCCTTGTAACGTTTACCACTATTGATAATAGCCCCTTGTAACGTTTACATATGCAGACTAAATCTATGGGTTCAGACCTCCCTGTTACGTAGAATGCGACTTTCTTTTACCTTTACCCCCTATAAAATCAAAAGAAAGACACGAATCACAATGTGTTTTTGTAATATTTGATCCCCTGAAATCAGAACATCAGCCTAAGTAAAAATAGATAAATAAATAAAAGTGTTTGATCGTATTGGATTTCAAGACGATTCACTCAGGAATAAGGAAGAAGAAAGAAACATAGGAAATACAACATGTCTACCTCCCCATGGAGGAGGAGTCCTAACTGTCCTAGTTACTTGAATAAAACATAATCACGGTTATCTTTCCAGGATTGTGAATCCAAGGGTCCATGGTACGTGTCCCGTTACTGCACAAGAGTTGCGGTGAAATTCCTGGTGTGGACTACGTCTGTCGCCAGGACCTCAGTTTCGTTATATATTAGTTGTTACTGGTGGAACAGTGGTAAGTTTATGAACTTATTACTCTAAAATACCCACGGTTGACACAGCAGATAGCCCATTGTGGTTTTGATCTGAAACAAACAACTAACCACAATATCTTATCTTCATTGAGTGTACCCAGTGCTCGGCGATAAGATGTATGGTCATGAATGTAAAATTAAAGGTGGCGACCAACACTGCGCAGATACCCACTGTGTAGCTTCATTGGACAATAAAAGTTACGATCGATGTTCTTCGCAGTTTTTAAATATCTTACTCATCTACCATTCTCTTAAAAAACGGTTTGTTTGTTTTGAATTTCGCGCAAAGCTACACGAGGGCTATCTGCGCTAGCCGTCCCTAATTTAGCAGTGTAAGACTAGCGGGAAGGCAACTAGTCATCACCACCCACCGCCAACTTTTGGGCAACTCTTTTACCAACGAATAGTGGGATTGACCATCACATTATAACGCTCCCACGGCTGAAAGGGCTAGCATGTTTGGTGTGACGGGGATTCGAACCCGCAACCCTCAGATTGCGAGTCGAGCGCCCTAACCATCTGGCCATTTGTAAAGGACGAACTAACTGTGTAAATGGAATACTTAAAGCGACGCAAACGTTATATCTTAATACTGATGATTGAACGTAAATTTTAGGTTTAAAAGAAACTCAGTTTGAGAGAATCACTTTGATTCATTGCGTATCATTACCGAAATGCTATAGACGGTATGCGCCGATGTTCCTGATCGAAGCACTGCGCATTAGTATCGAAAGGCTTGGTGATATGTTCTTCGAAACATTCCTCACAACCTACATTAAAGTAAGTAATAACCAAAACTTGTTAAACGTGCATGAAGATACAGGAAGTTCCTAACCTTTTATCTAACACAAGTTACAAGGCTGTCATGGAAACAGAACCATCTTGGAGAGGATGATCCCACAACCGTCACGAAAGTCGTTACCGTGTGAGCATAAATTAGATTCAACAACAAGGAGTGCAGAAGAAAGGTTATAACCTTTGACCTCTCCATCATATTAAAGAGCAGATGGTAAATAACCTCGGTGGTTATTCTTGTCACACTGCAGTCTTCATTGGAACCTCTTGAGGTATTACGTTTGTTGTTTTGTATTGAAAAACATTTCAAACGAACTTGCCAAACTGCACTAATACATTGTTTCACATATTATATATAACTGTTCCAAAGTGTATATATATGTTTTACTAGACTAAATGTTACAGGGATTACATTTTCTGCAGGCTTATGGCGCTAAAAACAGGGTTGCGATTCTCTTGGTGGACAGACCACAGATAGCCTCTTGTGTAGTTTCGTGCTCAACAACAGCAAACAAATAAACTTAAGAATACAAAATAGAGAGAGATCTGGACGAGAGAACAAATTTACCTTTTCGTATATAAAAAGAAAGGTTAGAAGGAAGGAGAAGCATTTCGTGATGACTTGAGGTCGTTATTTATTAGTTTCTTCTAGAATTTCAGCGCAAAGCTACACGAAGGTCTATCATGCACGGAGATGTGTCTAACTTTGAACTGATTCCCAAGAGCTGTGGCCCCCAATCATTTTCCACACCGGGTCACTTCAAATTTTAAACATCAAGCCAAAGGCTGGGCCTGAGATTTTGGCGGAACACCCCATTCCCCAAATACGGGTTTGCTTACCTTTGCAAGATCTCATCATCGTGTGGGCCGCCGAATCAGGCTTTTGAGGGCCTGATGTAGCCTGCGAGACATCTTCTCGGGCTATTGGACTACTGGGAACGCAGTTGTTCACCAGCATGCACCAACTGGGCTACTTTTGTTTGACCGAAAGCAGGAGGTGTGGACTACGTCTGTCGCCAGGACCTCTTAATAAGAGTAAAACTATTACATTTGATGTCACCAACAGAGGTCTACCTCAGAAAAGTATACATCTGTTGGTGGCATCAAATGTAAGTTTTACTCTTATTAAGATGTCCTGGCGACAGACGTAGTCCACACCTCCTGAGGTAGACCTCTGTTGGTGACATCAAATGTAAGAGTTTTACTCTTATTAAGAGGTCCTGGCGACAGACGTAGTCTTAATGTTTGATTTGTGTAAAGCTGCTGTTAAATCGTAATTTTGATCTAACTAGTGACTGATTAATACGATAATTAAATTCACGGTTTGTTTGTACATATGAGAGTACCAACGTAGTGTATATTTCTTTCACTATATTTATGACGTTGCCTATGTTAAATAGTTACAATTCGAGTATGGTTTAATCCAATCCTTCTATATAACAAATGGATTAGTTTTCAATCTTCTCTCTCTCTGATGACTAGGATTTGGTCCTTCTATATAACAAATGGATTAGTTTTCAATCTTCTCTCTCTCTGATGACTAGGATTTGGTCCTTCTATATAACAAATGGATTAGTTTCAATCTTCTCTCTCTCTCTCTGATGACTAGGATTTGGTCCTTCTATATAACAAATGGATTGGTTTTCAATCTTCTCTCTCTCTGATGACTAGGATTTGGTCCTTCTATATAACAAGGGAATTTGACATTAATCTGATAAAACATTAAAAGCAGAATAAAAATTAATTAATACAAGTAGAAACGTCGCCCTGCGGGCGGCTGTTTGTGCTAATAATTACTAATTTCAGTATTACTACCTCATTGAACAAAAATTCAAAAAAAAGTATTTTTCTGGAAAGTACTGAATGTTCGTATTGTGCCGATATAAACTGTAATGTTTTTATACGTTAAAAGTGTACCCTTTATTGACAAAATACGTTTTTTAAAGAGCTCTATTTTCAGTACTATAGTTATAAATTACATCAATAAAGATATCATCAAACCCTCACGTACAGTCCTAATACCGTATTTTTCGGTCTATAAGACGCACTTTTTTACCCCAAAATCTGATGTCAAAATCTGCTTGCGTCCTATACACCGAAGGTATGAATAATATATATGTATATATAC
>NW_013674647.1:12674-14851 GCF_000517525.1 Limulus polyphemus
CTGTCTGTCCTTCTGGAGTATATATGTTGTATTTTATGTCCCTTTCCCCTCACTCGAATACCATTCTCTCTTGAAATATGAGCTTTGGACCGTTATATACGGTTTGTGTTTTACTGGAGCGCTGCAGAAGAAAGCGAAACGCTGAGTGTCCAAGTAAAGATAATTAACAAATTTGGTGTTATAAAGTCGTTTATTACTAGTTTCAAAAACACTTACTGAAAAGTGAACTATTTAGAAACAAAATAGTCTAAATTGTAAAATATTATTACAAGTTTGATTTTAAATATTTTACCTTATAATAAAATTTAAATATTAAGATAATTTTGATATAGCATCTGTCTTAAAAATCAAACAAAACAAACAGTCTTTCCACACAGTATATCAGCCTGATACCAATTGTTCTGTTGTTGCTACGAGCGTTAGGCTACGGTGATCCAATCAAGTGAAAACAGGTTTCCAAAGAAACATGGAACAAAAGGCACTGGAAACCAGACTACATACCTTACACCAACAACGTGATTTCTTGGTTTAGTTTTATAGCCAACGCTTTCCTGGAAATCAGACCGTGTGTCAACATTACGATGCAGCCTTGTACATGTACCTTCTATAGATCTTCTGGAATGCCGTAAGCCTAAATATACAGGGATGTATTACGAGTGTTTATTTTGGAGGTAGGCTGTGCGACTCTTCTCAATAAGACTCCCTCTGTCGGTGGTTAGGACTTCACCCTCGTTGTTGTTTTTTATAATGCTCTGAAAAGAAACAAACAAAAAACAAAAATAATAATATACTTTGATTCAGCTTTTTACCTAAAAGATTATAACGTATGATTAGTTGTATATCTTAGATGTATGCCACTGTTGTGAACATACTGTACACATGCTGTTATAAGGGAAAACTGGAACTCCAGAAGATGTAACTGGCAGAGAAGGATCGTAAAATAACATCGCGTTTGGTGTTTGTAAACTGTAGTGTTAGTTAGTCTACACTGGTAACATGAACGATTTAACCTAAATAATTATTAAAGTTTAGTAAATGTGATTTTAGTATACATTATTCACATTTATAAATATAAGATAATTCAAACAGGCAAAGTGGTAGTATTTCATTTAATTTGATAAGAAATTTACACTATTACTATTTTGGCACCATTTACACTCTTTCAATTAATTACTGCCAGAAAATATGTAGCCTATCTTGGCGTTTTATAGTTAGGCCTAGGTTTTTGTGTGTGACATGTTTATTATATTATATGTTGTACTCATGCTATCACTAAACAAAATATCAGTTAGATTTTGCAAAGAAATATTACTTACAGAGATTTAAAGTATTTCTAGGAAACAAAGAAATGCAGTCTTTACGTGCCATTTGTGACATCAGGATAAGTTCTGTAATCTGTTGTAATAGGCAAGATGCAAGTTTTGATATACATTATATATGACTTTATAAAATGTAGCATCTTACTGAACTGTTCAAAAATACTTTAATGATAATATAAAAGTGTACAGGTAAGTAATGTAACGTTTTTATTTTTCCTTTATTGAATCGGACATGGTTAATTAGTTCAAACAGCATATTGTTACGACAGCGGAAGTCACGTGACGCTTGTAACACGTCATGAACTTCTAGAAGGATCCTGTCCCTTCCTGAATGCTCGAGCGTTTACTAGAGTTCGGTATTCTTTTATATATAATACGGTCAAGACGTGACAGCAACAATGTAATTGAACTGCAGACAGATTGACGATTGAGTCGAGCACGTGAGTCGTTCGTTGTGAGTTATAGCGTTTGTTACAGCGTGACTGTGGAAATTAAGTGTATTGCAAAGTTGTATTCAGAAAGAATAAAGCAGTTTTATTTAAGAAAGGACTTGTATCGGTAAAGTTTCTTCGAAAAGAATTTTTACGGAAAATTAACTAACGACCAGAGACGTAACAATATGTATACACGGGAGTGACCATGGACAAATACTACGTGTAACATACCTTTATTCAGAAGTTGTAAGTCGTACGAGTTCAGTGATATATAAAAATAATGCTTTACTAGCCTATGAAAATATTCCGTACTGAAATCTGAGAGTCTATGGTTCGCGTCCCGTTGTTGTAAAATCGCACTCTCCAATGTGGATGCTTTATAAGATCGACGGTCAACTATCACTACCCATCACCGAACACGCTC
>NW_013674647.1:15699-21039 GCF_000517525.1 Limulus polyphemus
AACTTTTAACTGTTCCATTCCTGTCATTGGACTTGTAGGCCTCGGTAGAGAAGTTTATATTACTATGAGGAAATCTACGACCAAGTTTGAAACTTTTAACTGTTCCATTCCTGTCATTGGACTTGTAGGCCTCGGTAGAGAAGTTTATATTACTATGAGGAAATCCACGACCAAGTTTGAAACTTTTAACTGTTCCATTCCTGTCATTGGACTTGTAGGCCTCGATAGGGAAGTTTATATTACTATGAGGAAAATATTTCTATTTTTTCCTATAACTTCCACATTAATACTGGAAGTCCTGATTTAAAACAGGTTCGTAGTTTATTTTCAAAAATCAAACCTAAGGTTGTTTTTTCTTTCATAAATTCACAAAATATTATTTACCTATCGAAATATGGAACGGGGAAACAGAGAGAGTATTTTTTTTTTAAATCCTGGTAATGCGGGGTAACATGTTTGTATTAAATAACTTTTTAAAGAGTTATGATAAAGTAAAGCAAGGTGAAAAATTATCACGTACAAGTGCGTAGATTACGTTTTAAAACATTTGTATTCGTGGCAAAGCTACTAAAGCTATATGCCGCCGTTTGAACTACTGACCAGAGGACAGGCGGCACTCACCATCCACGTTAAGGGATTGACTGTCACTCTTACAACGCACCCACAATTTAAAGTACTTCGAGTATTTTATGGTGTTGCCCGGATTCCAGCCCGAATCGCTAACTCTGAAATCCAGAGCTTTACCACAAAGCCAACCCGCGTCCCCTTATTCTGAAAACAAACAACAACAATTGTAAAAAGTAAAGTTACACGAGACACCGTAAAGATTAAAGTACACGTAGCATCGCTCTAAAATGTTTATATTAAAAGTGAAACAATAAAAATATACAGCAATTAAATCAATAAGTACATGTATTATAACTCTATTAAAGCGGTTATAGCGTGGTCTTACAACAGCACAGATAACCCATTATTTAGCTTTGTGCTTAACTACAATCAAATAAATAAACAAAACTGCATTAAAAATAGAAAAACCAGCAGAAACACAGATACATGAAGAAAGTTAGAAATCACGGTGTTCTTATTATTAAAATAAAGAACACGTTCCTTTGTGAAGTAACAGCTTTTATTGTGTTATCAAAGTACCTTGTTACTCTGATGGATATAATGAAACAACCAGATTTGTGCGTCACGTGTCAGTGATACGTAACTCAAAAGGTATGTTTTTATGTGGCATTGTTCTGAACAATGGAAGAACATGTAGTAAGTCATCGGTGATTTGTGGCATCTCAGTCTTCAAGGAACAGGACAAACAAAAGGCTTGAAGACTTCACGTCTGAGGATATACCACGAGAAGTTGTGTCCGAGGCTATAACACTATATAACAATAGAAGCCGTGTATCAGGATATAACAATAGAAGCTGGGTATCAGGATATAACAATACCAAGCTTCTATTGTTATATCCTGATATACAGCTCCTAGTGTTATATCCTGATACCCAGCTTCTATTGTTATATCCTGATACACAGCTCCTAGTGTTATATCTTGATACCCAGCTTCTATTGTTATATCCTGATACCCAGCTTCTATTGTTATGTCCTGATACACGGCTTCTATTGTTATATCCTGATACACAGCTCCTAGTGTTATATCCTGATACACAGGTTCTATTGTTATATCCTGATACACAGGTTCTATTGTTATATCCTGATACACAGGTTCTATTGTTATATCCTGATACACAGCTCCTAATGTTATATCCTGATACGCAGGTTCTATTGTTATATCCTGATACACAGCTCCTAGTGTTATATCCTGATACACAGGTTCTTATGTTATATCCTGATACGCAGGTTCTATTGTTATATCCTGATACACAGGTTCTATTGTTATATCCTGATACCCAGGTTCTATTGTTATATCCTGATACCCAGCTTTTATTGTTATGTCCTGATACACGGCTTTGCTTCTATTGTTATATCCTGATACACAGTTCTTATGTTATATCCTGATATGTGTATCAGGATATAACAATAGAAGCTGGGTATCAGGATATAACAATAGAAGCTGTGTATCAGGATATAACAATAGAAACTGTCTTGTTTGAACTTAGATTAAATCTATAGCACGATATGGGTTCTTAAACTGGGCAGTATTTACGTATATATAGAGTAGGCAGCAAAAAAAATTGTTGTTTTATTTAATTTTGTAATATCGAGATACCAATCAGGAACGCTGAGCGACCATATGATTAATGACGTAACTAATACAAAGGCTTCATTTCTGGAGCGATCACGTGGAGGTGGGGGCGGCATCATACCTTAATGCGGCCCTAGTCTTAAACCTCGTGATTATTTAGAATAGAAGCTTTCACGTCGAAATACATTAAACAAGTTTGAGCCTTACAATAAGTCGCCATCTTTATTTGTCGTCGTTATTAACTTCAGGGATAGTACGTCACGAGCGTCATAAAGTTTTAAACTTTCGTTGGCCTAACTATATGCATTAGAATATAAATCTAGACACTACTTTATTCTCACCCAGGTAAATGCACCATAATCACCACACACGTGTATGTTTATCCCGTTATTTTATTATTAAACACAAACTACACAATGGGCTATCTGTGCTGTGCCCACCGCGGGTATCGAAACCCGGTTTTTAGCGTTATAAGCCTCCAGACTTATCGCCTAGCTTTTTTAGGGGAAGGGGCGTATATCCCTGTGTGAACCACATATATACATGTTTTAACATCAACGGTAGAGGGGGAAAGGGGTCGGGGGGTTGACTCAATTACCTCTTATCTTGCTTTACGTAGAAATAAAACGTTTTTGAAAATCAAATACGAGTTTTAGAAATGACATACACCACTAGTGTAAGTTTCGCCTCTTAAGTAGTCACACACAGCGCCCCCTGATGAGAGCTGACAAGAACATTTCAAACATACGTGTTTGTGAAGAGGTTACGACTGGTTTGAAATGCAGTTAACCTAAGGACTGGGCAAATATTCCAGCATTTATGTTAATTAGGTATCAGAACCAAATGTTACATATAACAAAAACTTGAAAACATTTGTAGCGTTATCTTTAAACCAGTGAAGTGTCAAGAATGGATCTCTCGACCCATTTTCCTAAATATTATTTCTGATTCAAAGTTTATTTATTTTTTTAAGTTTTATCGGGTCAATCTGTAAGGTCAACCGTTAAATTGAAACCGCTACGAAAAACCGGTTATTCGACAGTTTAGTACAAAACAAGGTGAAATTATCCACCCTGGCAACAGGAAATATCATTTTTAGAACTTGAAACTGGGATCACCTGGCGAGCCGGTTAACTAAGACCTAGCAAGTTACCTCTGATTTACAGTTATGTCACATAAAACACCTGGGTCAGTTTGTTTTTATATAATATTTCAGCAATTCAAGCAACGGAAATATAAGATGGTCACATGAATATTTTAGTTGAATTTGATATTTCCTTCCTGACACAGAAACGACAGATTATAAAAACTTAAATACAATTTTGCTTGCAAACCTCAAATGTCTTGGTGATTAGGACGCTAGACTCGCGGGTTCGAATGTCTTCACCGTGGGGGTGTTGTAATGTGACGGTCAATCCCATTTTCTGTTGGTAAAGAGTTGCGGTTCTATCACTTATAAATTTGGAACTGCTACCGCAGATAGTCCTCGAGTAGCTTTGCGCGACATTTTGCAAACAAGCGATGAAAAATAATTAAATTCAATCATAGGAATATATTATATAAAAAAGATGGTGACCACAAAATAAAGATCTGAGAACAAGAGTAATATAAAGAAATAATGCGCCACATGTCGAAGAAGCTTGGTACTATAAAGAATAAATATTCTGTAACGTGTTTATTTTTCTAGGTCTTATCACTTTCATATTAAGTGATGAAATTCAAAAGGTATACATGTTAAACGACAGGATTCGAACCTGTGTCGGGATACCCCAACGGATTTCTAGTCCGTCGCCTTAACCACTTCTTTTATCTGCAAAACGGCCAGGTTCATCTGGGACCATTTAAGAAATGTATTGTTATGTATTAATCTAACAGTATAAATATGATAGACAGTCTTGACATTGTACATGAAGCTTTACATGTTACAATTCTGGTTTAGTTCTTGATAATATAGCTAAGCAGGCCCAACGTTGTCAGGTGTTCTTGGGTTAAGGGCCGAAAAACACCACTAACAGCGAGTGTACCAGGTTGATGACTTGACGCGGATTGGTCATTTAGGCTTTTCATAATTTGTCTGTCATACACAATAAAGTTATTGATTAATATCATTATTATAGAAGTGTTAGCAGTTATTACATAATAGTATATTTAACACAACGTAAACTTCTTCTGGGTTGATTTAGTAATAACAGTCAGAACGAAAGTTAGAGAGAGAGTCAACAACCGAAATAATGTCAAACCGTCAATGTTTTAACCTGCGTGTAATTTTAGGATGAAACAATAACGGGCGAAAGTTAGAACTGATTTACTAAAGCTTATCGGTGACTTAATGAAAAAATTGTTTACAGAATTCCTGAGTGTCTAGTTCATCCAATCATTTCTATACCGCCACCATTGGCTCTAGTTCCACTTCCTACCAAAGTTCACTGACATATCTCGGTATTCTAGCTTGAAACGTAGCGAAGATTTGTGGTTTAACTCTTCCCAGAGAAAGGGAATTTGCATGATTCTAGGGCACGAGGTGGAAGCTATTTTCGAGCTGTCAGTGAACTTTGGTAGGAAGTGGAACTAGAGCCAATGGTGGCGGTATAGAAATGATTGGATGTGTCAGTGAACTTTGGTAGGAAGTGGAACTAGAGCCAATGGTGGCGGTATAGAAATGATTGGATGTGTCAGTGAACTTTGGTAGGAAGTGGAACTAGAGCCAATGGTGGCAGTATAGAAATGATTGGATGTTATAATTATCAAAATCATGTCATTCAAAAATACTAAATATGAGAAAGAGCCCAGGAGTTGAACTGGAAAAATAAAATCCTGGTTTGGGAACACATGAAAACTGTCGTTTAGCGACACTTTGATAGTCTCGTCCCTTCTCACATCACGTTCAAAATAAGTGGATTTGGAAAGCTGATGTTAAACTTTCCGGTAAACACTATGAATAGCCACGTCAGATCAGCCTGAGAAATGTGGTTCTGAACAATAAACTTTCCGGTAAACACTATGAATAGCCACGTCAGCTCAGCCTGAGAAATGTGGTTCTGAACAATAAACTTTCCGGTAAACACTATGAATAGCCACGTCAGCTCAGCCTGAGAAATGTGGTTCTGAACAATAAACTTTCCGGTAAACACTATGAATAG
>NW_013674647.1:22032-25398 GCF_000517525.1 Limulus polyphemus
CACTAAATAGTTGTTTTAATCTGTATATTTATTAATTAGCAATGCACTAAATAGTTGTTTTAATCTGTATATTTATTAATTAACAATGCACTAAATAGTGGTTTTAAGCTGTATATTTATTAATCAACAATGCACTAAATAGTTGTTTGTAGCTGCATGTTTATTAACTAACAATGCACTAAGTAGTTGTTTTAATCTGTATATTTATTAATTAACAATCCACTAAAGAGTTATTTTAATTTATATATTTATTAATTAACAATGCACTAAATAGTTGTTTTAATCTGTATATTTATTAATCAACAATGCACTAAATAGTTGTTTTGATTAATATATTTATTATCTAACAATGCACTAAATAGTTGTTTGTAGCTGCATGTTTATTAACTAACAATGCACTAAGTACTTGTTTTAATCTCTATATTTATTAACTAACAATGCACTAAGTAGTTGTTTTAATCTGTATATTCATTAATTAATAATGCAGAAAATAGTTTTTTACAAGACACTGGTGTTCAGCTCGATCTCCTTGCCTCCAGTGTGAGTACTGTCCAGTAAACTTAATTTCGTGCAGAATTCCGTGGACGAGTTGTGGCGAAACTTCATACGAAGTAATCCGAAACGTCGTCAACTGCAGTTTTTCCCTGCAGCCTGTTTTTTTTTTTTAAGATTTAATTCAACATCTCTTTTAACAGCGACAGAACCTGCCCCAGAGAAACCAGTTTAACCCTCGCCGTTTGTTCCATATTTGTACCTTTACTTATCGTCGACTTCTTAAACCTTCCATCAAGGACATTTTTTATTCAACCAATGACGATTATGAACAGTATACAGCCAAGTCAAAATGACGAAAATCACCTTTTTACGAGGTTCTCTTTTATTTCGTCTTTAAAACAGTATTTTAATCCCTATGCAACAACACTATTTAAATATATTAAATGAAAAATATTTAATCGCAATAAGTGTTGTATAACAAGTCCCTTAAGTTTTCTTACGGAAATAAACTTACACACAACACTGACCAAATTAAAGCATATTTTGTAATATGTCCGTTGTTTGTGAAGTGTTGTGGAGGCGATTACAAACAGCTGGTGTCTTTGTTTTAAATTAAAATGTCCCCCAGTGGTTCAGCGGTAAGTAACGCTAGAAACCGGCTCTCGGTACTAGTGCTGGGCACGGCACAGATAGCCCATTGTGAACAAATATACTTAAGATACTCTGTAACTGGTGTTTTACAGAGAGGTTTCAAATCTCAATTTAAAGTCTTCGTTTAGCCGAACTCTCATTTTTGTTCATCTTTATGACTTACATTTTTCTCTCCGATATCTGTTCCAGTCGTTATTTTGTGTTTGTTCATAGTATTGAAAAACGAGTGGTTTTATAGCACGAAAAAGGCTTGCAGCCATTTTAAAAACAAATAAGAAAGAAAACCAGATAACGGGATTCGTACAAGTAAGAAAAGCGGCAGGTTTTACCAGAACCAGCCTATCTCTGAAGGATAACTTGTCTTCTAGATTGGTTATCTACAAAACAACTCCTCCCGATCTTTCTGACTGGTCACCTAGTTTTGCGTGATGTGATTGGCTGCTTGTTCACGTGACATACATATCCTTTCCAATTGGATAACAGCTAGGACATAGGATTGGAAACGGGTAAAATGTATAGTCCCGTTAGTTGGTTGCTTGTAGAATATTGTGTGGTGTGTGTGTTGCAGTAGTGTATTTCAAAGTTCTATTTCTGGCTGCAAATTACCAAGTTTTTTTTTTTTACTTTCGAATAAGAAAAATTCCTATTCATCCAGTTACCACATTTATGTATATCTATTAAAGTTTTATACATAACTTATTTTACGAAACGCGAATATTGCATAACTTTTTTTTGGGGGGGACTAATTCTGTTCTTGTAACATTGCAATTGTAGAGTCCCTTCTGAAGCGGAAGGTACAGCTCGTGCACTTACAAGAACCCCATAAGGAACGAAGACACGCAAGAGGTGTCTCCGACCGTGGAACCAGCCAATCCTACCGCTAAAAGAGAAAACACGCCTACCTCCTAAAACATGGTGAGTTTATGTATTTTGTTCTCATCATCAATAAGGCCTAGTAAATTGATGTACGATAGAAAGATTGGCATGAACAGATTTTACGAAACCTTACCAATTAGAGTGTTGAATTATATATTGGTTAAACCTAACGAACTGTGTAATCGTTTACCAAGAATTACTTAACGAACTGTGTAATCGTTTACCAAGAATTACTTAACGAACTGTGTAATCGTTTACCAAGAATTACTTAACGAACTGTGTAATCGTTTACCAAGAATTACTTAACGAACTGTGTAATCGTTTACCAAGAATTACTTTCTTAAAATTCGGAAATGTCCGAACTTGCGATAGTGCGCTATGAAACTTATTCTTTACGTCTTTAATCACTGCATATATTATTATTTAATTACTTGAATGTAATAAAGAACCTGATGCCCCCTAGTGGTACAGCGGAAAGTCTTAAGCCTTATAACACCAACAATCTGGTTTCGATACCCGTGGTGAGCAAGCACAGATAGCTTAGTGTATACAAAAAAAATAATCAAAATATCCCAGTTAGCTCAGCGGTAAGCCTGAAGGCTTAGAACGCTAAAAACCCGAATTCGATACCAGTGGTAGGTACATTATTGATAGCCCATTGTGTAGCTTTAGGCTTAACAACAAACCAACCAACCTGATCTATCATCTTGAAGGCTCGTTCTTTTTTTTTTACTTCTTGAATTTTGTTAAACTTATTCCCATACCAGTTAAAACTAATGACATATGTCTGTTAAAATTAGTTTGTCATGAAACATTAGTGTAGTTTGGTTTCCTTTCACTAGATGTCGTCACAAACAAATATCTGGATCGTCGAACATTAAAACTGGTTATAATTGTCAAAGCTCTGGATTATAAGAATTCACCATCTGTTATTCGTTCATGGCAGTTGAATCCGCTTATACGGAAGAAAATCCTCATGACAATACAAGGACACGTTCCAAACTTTCGTGTTTAGTTCATGTTATATATTTTGATAGACTAAAACAATATGTTTTAGTAGATTGTGACATGTTAAGTTGTTGTTACGGTAACAATTTAATGTCATAATGGACATTGACAACTTGGCGTCGTAACAGCTAGTGAGAATTTAACTCGACGTTATAATGGTCAGTTTAACTTAGCGTCATAATGGTCATTGACAACTTGGCGTCGTAACAGCTAGTGAGAATTTAACTCGACGTTATAATGGTCAGTTTAACTTAGCGTCATAATGGTCATTGACAACTTGGCGTCGTAACAGCTAGTGAGAATTTAACTCGACGTTATAATGGTCAGTTTAACTTA
>NW_013674647.1:26165-27629 GCF_000517525.1 Limulus polyphemus
AGTGTCAGCATGAGACAGACGGGTGTCAGCATGAGACACGTTCACGTTGTTCTTCACTGTGAGATAAACGGGTGCCAGCGTGAGACACGTTCACGATGTTCTTCACTGTGAGACAGACGGGTGTCAGCATGAGACACGTTCACGTTGTTCTTCACTGTGAGATAGACGGGTGTCAGCGTGAGACACGTTCAGGTTGTTCTTCACTATGAGACAGATGGCTGTGAGTGTGAGACACGTTCAGGTTGTTCTTCAGTGTGAGACAGACGGCTACGAGTGTGAAACACGTTCAAATTGTTCTTCAGTGTGAGACAGACGGCTACGAGTGTGAGACACGTTCAGGTTGTTCTTCAGAGTGAGATGTTTAAACTGAGCTCTGTTATCTGTGTCAGTTAATTTCAATGTATAATGGTTCAAGATTGTAGCACGGTAAGCTCGGTGGCCTCGTGTGTTCGTGTACCTGTCGTGGGCGAATGTGGGCCAAGTGATATTTCATTGAATGTGCGTCTCCCACAGCTATAACGTTTACCCCAAAGTAAGCCTCAGGTTATGATTTAGGTACTTAATGATATAAAGTTCCTACACATCCGAGCTTTTAAATCTGTAAGAAGCGTCTATGGTGTCGTGTCATAGCCCCTGTTGCCAGCTTGCTCCTCCTTAGCCCTAGGCTGTGAAACTCGAAGCTCCACGAAACGAATCTTCTCAGAAAGGTTAACTCTCGGTATCTAGGTCAAGGATGTAAGGAGTAAGTTAGTAAATCTGCGTCAATTTCAGACTGCTGTCACGTGGTTTGTTTTATTGTGTTGATATGTAGTAACATTTTGATAAAACCCGTATACATGAACGATTGATATTAACTATATGCAGATTTAAACACAAGTAACATTTTCTTCGACGTGCCAGTTTGTGACCTTCTCCTTTTTTCCCTTTACTGTAACCCCACCCCACCCCACCCCAGTGGCACAGCGGCATGTCTGCGGACTTAAAACGCTAGAAACTGGGTTTCGATATTTGTGGTTGGCGCAGCACAGATAGCCCATTGTATAGCTTTGTGCTCAACTACAACCTATTATTGTAAATGTTTTATTTTGGCCATAGCATCAATAAAAAGTTTCCTTTGAAATATGTGACATTTTTATCGATCATCAACACTAGCGACACACACTATATATTGAAACTTCAGTATTATGATCACAACACTAGCGACACACACCTGTAAACAATGAGTTGATAAATTGACAGTTTACATTATATATATTGAAACTTCAGTATTATGATCACAACACTAGCGACACACACCTGTAAACAATGAGTTGATAAATTGACAGTTTACATTATATATATATTGAAACTTCAGTATTATGATCACAACTCTAGCGACACACACCTGTAAACAATGAGTTGATAAATTGACAGTTTACATTATATATATATTGAAACTTCAGTATTGTGATCACAAAACTAGCG
>NW_013674648.1:0-988 GCF_000517525.1 Limulus polyphemus
CAACTGTAGCTTCGTCTATTAGTGCATTCAGATCAATGCCGTAACTTTGAATCAGCTGTGTTCCACGAATGCTGCAAGCTGTTTGGCATACCAAAGACCAGGACAACGCCACTTCACTCACAGTCTGATGGGATGATAGAAAAGTACAATTGGATACTGGGACAGGAATTGGCAAAGTTTTGTAATAGCCACCAAGATGACTGGGATGTCTTACTCCCTCCACTGTTGATGGCCTATAGAACAGCAGAGCATGAAGCCACTAGATACACTCCAGCAAAGTTGATGTTTGGTCGGAAACTTCGGTTGCCAGTGGACCTAATAACAGGACGTCCACCTTACGAAGAGTTACCTGAAAATGTGCCAGAGTTCGTGAAAGTGTTATCTGAAAGTAGTATTTTAGGTTGTATTTAAAGAAGTATTGAATACAAATCTCAATAGGTTATACTTTCATTGTACAGATCACTAGTCAGGCCACATTTGAAATTTTGTGTTCAGTCTTCGGTTCCTTACCTTAGGAAAGACATTAAATTGTTGGTAGGGGTTCAGAGAAGGGTCACTAGAATGGTGTGTGGGATGAAGGGGTTGTCATATGACAAGAGGCTGAAATCTCTCAAATTGTTTTCTCTTGAAAAAAAGAAAAGTTGAGAGGTCTGATTGAGGTGTTTAAGATTGTAAAGGGAATTGAAAATGTTGATGCATCACATTTTTTTATTTTTTAACAGTGAGAATAGTAGGACTAGGGGACACAAATATAACTTTTGGCAAGGTAGGAGTCATCTTTAGATAAGACAGTTTCGTTTTTCGAACAGGGTGGTTGGCCTTTAAAATGGGTTGCCTTCAAATGTTGTAGAGGCAGTAAATTTAAGTAAGTTTAAGATGTTTGTTTATTTGTTGTGAATTTCGCACAAAGCTACAAGTGGGCTATCTGAACTAGCCGTCCCTAATTTAGCAGTGTAAGACTAGAGGGAAGGCAGCTAGTCATCACTAC
>NW_013674648.1:1507-18666 GCF_000517525.1 Limulus polyphemus
CTGTAACATTATAACACCCCCCACGGCTGAAAGGGTGAGCATGTTTGGGGTGACGGGGATTCGAACCATGGTGAGTTTAAGAAAAAGCTTGATAAGTATATAAATGATAAGAGCTGGCTTTAAGATTTTTTTAAATTATTTTAATTTAGTTTAGAGAATGGAACAGCCAAGATGGATCAAAAAATCCCATGTTGTCCCAAAACATTATGTTATGTTATAATATTCTGTATGAATGTATCTCTTTTTTTTCATTATTATTTTAGTACAGGTTTCTGTACTCAGTTTCAAGTATTAGACGAACAAAATGTGTTCACTTTTGAACTCTGAACTATGTTAATTCTGACATTAGGTTATGTACCCACCCTTGAACTATGTTAATTTTAACTTTAGTTTGTCTCACAAGTTTATAGTCTTGGCTCGAAACTTATTTGTGTTTTCACCTAGTCGATCTCTTTTGGGTAACTTGTGAACTGGTCTTAGTGAGTTGTCTATCATATTAGGTAAGTATGGAAATAAAGAAGCGAAAAACTCTGGTTTCCTTTTTTCTATTAATGGGATTTGGCTGATAGCTTATACCATTTTGTTATAATAAAAGTTCTGGTGGAGCTTGGAATTGTAATATAATTCTAAGCAGGACTCAATTCTTTCCAAGTACTTCTCTTGGTGTTTGTTAGGTTTTGGTCTTCGTATGGTGAAATTGTTTACTCATTATTCAATTATTTGTAATAGACTGAGCACTCATTTATGTGATCACTATAACAACTAGAAGCATGTGAATATAGTATGTGGAAGGACAAGCCTAGGTTTTTTTCGTTGTTGGTTCAATGAACAAGAATGTATACAAAATAAATATGTTATTAACAAACAGGGATCCTTGGATCAAAGGTTATTTGTGGTGGTAAGAGTCTATTATTGTAATGTCGGCATTGGTTGAAACTAAAGACGATAGAAAGAAAACTGTATTTCAGTGAAAACAAACTGTATTTGAAAATGGATTGGCAATTGTCTACAAATAATAAATATGTTTCTCAATGAACTGAATTTGAAGAGAAGTTATAAGTTAAAGTAACAAAAGAGAACTTGACACATTTCCAACTGAAAGAACACTAATTTTACTGAAGAGAAGATAGACAAACATTATTGCCTGAAAGCACCAAACTGTTCTCACAATCCACATTTTCTTTATAGCTCAGCAACCACTAACTTGAATCACTAGAATTCGAGGTATATGTCTTACGTGATAGTTTAGAGGCAACTTCATATCCGAAGTGGTATTAAGTATAATCCAACAATTCCATGCGAACATAACATTTTTGACCGATTCGTACTCCAAAGAATAACACCTAGGATTGAAGTACCACACGACCTTGTTTGGATTTAGCAAGTTATAAACTTGAACTCAAGGAACACTTACAATTTTTGAACAGTATATTTACTATATATAATAGGAGAGATAGATCCGTGATAATTACATATCGCCCAAGTAGCCAACACAGGTTAGCTGAACTATTAATGAAAAGGCGTTTAATAGTGTTTTTATCTCGTGTCACAGTTGTGTGTCATTGGTGTTAAATAAAATAGTTGTTTTTCTGTAAAATGTATATTACACTTTCCATTTCAAATTATTGATTCCATTTCCCTTAAAATCACCACAAGCTGTGTTCTAAAGAACAATCTTGATGTGGTGACCAAAGATTTGTTTTTGCAGATTGACTTTGTATACAAAGATTTATGGTTTGTGTCTCGTTGCAGAAAAATTTCGCCCAACACTTTGAGACCGTGGATACGCTATAAGAGTGCGAGTCAAATCAAACTATTCTGTCAAAAAACTAGCTCAAATGGGTACTGTTGGCTAACTGCCTTGCTATCATTTCAAAAATAGGGACACTTTACAGAGATAGCTCGTGTGCAACTTTGCGTTAAAATTCTAAAATAAACAAATAAATTATTGAAGTCCTAAGTTTGAATTTTTCTGACATGAAAAATAACTTTTAAAACAATGAAAGACTTAGAAGAAAGATTGCACGAGAGTGCAGCCGTGGTTAGAAGAGTTGCAATGGATTCAGGAAAGACCTAACAGACAGAAAAATTGACACTCGAAATGACCAGAAAATATGGAATAATTTGAGTAAAGGTAGTGCAGTTGTTTTCAAAAACATTATTCTCTTTAAGAAAAGTAATAAAAAATTCTTTGTTTGCTAATTCAAATAAAAAGAGGGTAAGAGATATGTTGTGAAGTGCGGTGTTGTTTGGAGCTTCTCAAAATACAAATTATTTAACTTGGAAGCCGGACTTTTTATTTGGAATTATCTGATTTTGAATATCCCTTATGTGAACTACAAATTTATATCACTTTTAGCTGAAAAAAAACGTTCTTTTTTATTACTAAAACATGACAAGTTGTTAATCTTCTACTGGAATAAAAGCGTTACAGTTAAATTTGTTAAATTCTACTTATCATTTAGTTATTTCTAAACGTTCCCTTGATATGTTGGTTATTTCTTTGGTTAGGCGTGAGGGAATCATAAACATCAGTTTATAGTAAATACATATAATTAAATTCATTTTATTTATAAATATTTACGTTATCATTATTTTCTTTAAATTTAATATTTACCCAGTTATTAATTAAATCAGCACGTTTGTGGTTGTGCATTTTATGAAGAAGACGAGCAATAGATGTTAAAGTAAGCGTTTTCATGGAAAAAATTACAAACTTAAGTTACGATTACAATTAAGTTACTGTTACTACTACTAGTGTTACTGTTAGTGTTATACAGTCATAGTAAGTTAACTTTATCATTTTTTTTTAAAATTAATGCTTTACGAAAACTTGAATCGTCACGAGGACAGTTGTCATATTACGTATATTATTCAAGTCACATTGTTTATGGCGCCAAATATTGACGTTTAGTTATATAACAAATATTATACTCAAACGGTCGGTTCAAGTTCACTGTTGAATTTTAATTTAAGGGAATACAAATACAGTGTGAAAATGTGGAAAGGTGTGATAATGATATTATTGATATGATAAACAGATGTAAACCATAATGCATAGTATAATTTTTGTTTTTCTCCTATTAAAATTACAAATACTACTGTTATGTACTATAATTTGTAATGATATATTCATCATGATTTCAGGATATGAGTTGGCCTTGTGAGTGTAATTGCACACGATTTCATTTTCAGGGCTCTGAGTTTGACGGGCTGTCTTCCCTCTGATTAGTGGTTGAAAATTAGGGATAGCAGTAGATAGTCTTAGCGTTAGAGCTTTGTCATGAAATGATAAATACTAAAATACATATACAGAAAAATTAAACTTCAACCAGGCAAATAGAATACAGTATCTAAATAGCCATTTACTTATATAGAAATTAATTATATTAAATCTGTGTGAAACAAAATTACAAATATTATGTGGAATCTGTATTAGTAACAATGAAACTGAAAGTACCTTAATTAAGACTTGAAATTAAAGAAGTTTTAAATGTATATTATGCCATAGTACCCAATAAAGCTTAAAAGTATGAACATCATACTTGAAACCTATAAATTGTCTTTAAATTTATTGAAATGTGTACTGCTCTCTCATGATATCACCAGGTCATGGGTATGATTTATGAACTGTAATTGTATTATTTTTATATAAAAAAAAACCTTTTTTCAGTTGAATTAAATCAACTAACATAATAAGAGACTTGAAGGACTTATGATTATAGGATAAACATGAGAAACACAATGGGTACATAGTGTGGCAGTGCTTTAAGGGAATCTTGGTTTGGTTTGAATTTCACACAAAACTGCATGAGGGGAATGTATGAAAAAAAGTCACAATTGGAAAATTTATATTTATAATTTTTTAAGTTCATAGAAGGTAAATTATTGAGTTATTACACTCATTGATGTGATGATTGACTTCATATATGCCTCTTTTTCATATAATGTTGCATATCATGTATCATACTATTATTGTAATAAATAACTAATTAAAAATATTTGTTGTTGTATTACTTTACATTGTGTTTGGGTATTAAAAAATTTAGGACTTTTTTCCTACCCAAAACTGTGACTTTATTTCTGGCCACTACAAGGGCTAGCTGTCCCTAACTTAGCAGTGATAGACTAGAGGGAAGGCAGCTAGTCAACACTACCAACTACCAACTTTTTTAACAATGAATAGTGGGATTGACCTTCACATTATTATGCCCCCATGACTGAAAGGGCGAGTATGTCAGGTAATGGGAATTTGAATCTGTGACTCTCAGATTACGAGTCGAGTGCTCTAACCATCAGGCCAAATTGAATCTTAAGTTAAGAACTTTGATTGAAAGTTCTGTTTTCTAACATTTTGAGCACTGAGTTGTTTAAACAAGACTACTATATTTATTTAGAATCCTTGCATCTAAAAGTAATAGATGCCAACTAGTTTTCTCAATTTTATATTTATGGGTTTTGTTTTGATTCTTTACGTAAAATAGGCAAATTTTGAACTCAACAAAAATGAAAACTATAATAACAAAGAATAAAAATTTGTTGAAAAAAGAGAGAAATGATTTTCAAATAATGTATAATAGAAAATTGAAAAACATAAATATATAAATCTCACTGGGAACTATTAATAATAACTTGTAAAGCACGAAACAGTTATAATGAGAAATTCACAAGATTTTTTAACATGGAAGTGTGGTAATTAGTGCAAGAACTTTTAATTTATCTTGTGGTTTCAGTTGTTTAAACTTTTGTATTTCATTTCTATTGTGATTTTTCTAATGACACACTTAATGTTTTCATTTGTTTTGAATATTTATTAATCTTGATCCCAATTGGTTTGATTGTCCATCATTCTTTATATATAATATTATTACGTATCTGCTCGTTTGTTAATTTCTGGTATAAATTCTTTCCGAGGAACTTCAGCGATACAAATCTTTTCTTAATTAAAACTAGTTTATTCTTTCTTGATACAACTTTGTAATACACAGAATTTCCACCGTCACTTTAAACTTAACAACTTTTATAACACACACTATAAATCACAGTGGTTCACACACTGTATTTACGATGCCTACTGTTCGCTTGACTTAATTATCTCTATCTGCATATCTATCTATCCCTGGCTTATATAATAAAAAAGAGAGAGTCTAGCAAACACTGGAACATTCGCGAGGTTCCTTGATAAGTCATGATCCTCTAGCGTGCATGCTCCCAGCATCGCATGACTTCCGCTGTCGTAACAATATTTTTTTTTTTTCTTGGTCACCAACTTTACACCCAAAATAGTGGTATTAAGCTACTTTTACCTTGAGTGTGATGTTTTTCCTTTGTGAAACTGTAGTGTATTTTCCACAAATGTAGCAGAAACTGTTTGGGTGATTTTTGCACTTTGAGACTTTACTTTAACTGGAGGAGCCAGCATTGTAATAAAGTATAAACTACATATTTCATTTGTTTTGAATGTTTATTAATATTAATTCCAGTTGATTTGACTATCCTCCACTATTAACATGCCATTTTAATCCTTTTAGACTATATCAAATAAGAAGTATAAACATTTTGTGTACACTGTGCAAGCAACATGTATAGTTGAGAGCAAACAGTTTTGTCTACAGTTCGATAAATAACTCAAATACTGTTATATATAAAAGTATTTCTATAATTTTGCTGTCATAATAAAGCTTGCTTA
This sequence comes from Limulus polyphemus, assembly GCF_000517525.1. Taxonomy (NCBI): domain Eukaryota; kingdom Metazoa; phylum Arthropoda; class Merostomata; order Xiphosura; family Limulidae; genus Limulus; species Limulus polyphemus. The sequence goes on from NW_013674648.1 coordinate 7,197, forward strand.
ATGTAGTAGTTATAAAAAACATACAGATTGGGGTAATTTCCTTGAAAGGGGGCCAAAGGCTACCTGAAGTGGTCACCTGTTTTAGCCACTCACATGACTATGCAGTTGTGTGTTGACTTCAAAAGCAAGAAATAAAAATATTTGTTACTTTTATGTTTGGTTTTGTTTACTCTTGAAACAGAACATTTCGGGGAATTCTGCAGAAGTGCATCTAGTATCATTAGAATTGTTCTAGTTACACTTTAAACAGTATTTGATAAGACATGTTTTATCCTGAGAAACATCTTTCCACTAAGTATATCAGTTACTATAGTATCATGTTATACCGTGACTTGTAATGAACAAGTGTGTTGTCTGCATTTTATTTCACCTTGGTGGTTTTCCTATAATTTTGTTATTTCATATGTAAAAATTAGTTATTTATAGCTTCTCTCGTTATGTTAGTTAGTTAAAATTAGGATTTTTAGATTAATTATTTTGTCTTAGATTGACTCAGTGATTTAGCAAGCTGTAGGTCTGTGTGGGTAAGTTGTTCATTAAAATGATTAACTCTAGTAAAAGATGTATAAATGGTACTAAGTTTGGTTTGAAAAATATTGAAGATGTAGAAAAAACTTAAATGCAAGATTACGATTTGTTTTGAGCATAAGAAATTACAGTAAAAAATTAAAATTGAACAGACAACAAGGGACCATTTGGTTTTCAAGGCTGTCATTGCACCCCGTACAGACAACAAGGGACCATTTGGTCTACAAAGCTGTCTTTGCACCCTGTACAGACAATAAGGGACCATTTGGTCTTCAAGGCTGTTATTGCACCCTGTACAGACAATAAGAGACCATTTGGTCTTCAAGGCTGTTATTGCACCCTGTACAGACAATAAGGGACCATTTGGTCTTCATGGCTGTCATTTTACCCTGTACAGACAATAAGGGACCATTTGGTCTCCAAAGCTGTCATTTTACCCTGTACAGACAATAAGGGACCATTTGGTCTTCAAGGCTGTTATTGCACCCTGTACAGACAATAAGGGACCATTTGGTCTTCATGGCTGTCATTGCACCCAAAACAGACAATAAGGGACCATTTGGTCTCCAAAGCTGTCATTTTACCCTGTACAGACAATAAGGGACCATTTGGTCACCAAGGCTGTCATTGCACCCTGTACAGACAATAAGGGACCATTTGGTCTCCAAGGCTGTCATTGCACCTTGTACAAATAACAAGGGACCATTTGGTCTCCAAGGCTGTCATTGCACCCCGTACAGACAATAAGGGACCATTTGGTATTCAAGGCTGTCATTGCACCCCTTGGCATCCACTCTCAAGAAAATTAAAATTAAATCCATCCTTTTTTTTATTCCCAGAAAATCATCAATTTTTCCTCTTAAACTCTTCTAAGATGGCTACCACTAATCATCCTGTTGCCAAAATACGACTGTCTTAACCTGGGCCTTATGTATGTTTTACTGACCTTAAAGATGTGTACTGTTGTCTTAAAAATACATATAATTTGAGGACAGTGAAGGAAATATTAGTCCATTTCTATCCCATTCAGTAGACTAAATTTTAAAATAAAAACACTTAAAGCCAACTCTTATCATTCACATATTTATCAAGCCATCCCTTAAACTCCCCCCTAAATTAACTGAAGACAACCCATTCCAAAAACCAACCACCCTGTTAGAAACTTAAAGCTGTCGTAGTTAAATACAACTCCTACCCTTGCACAATCTGTATTTATGTCCCGTAGTCCAACCATTCTCGCCATTAAGTAATAATCAGATTGGCTAATGGAACTTCTCAGTGTACACATACTCAGTTAATTAGAAGTTTTAGGTTTTTCTGATTAGTAAGATTCTTAGAGAAATAATTGATCATGATGTGTGTGTGTGTGTGTTTACCGTAGCTGGCCTGAAAATCTCTCATATTAACTTATGTGTCTGGTTTAATTTTTTCTAATTTTGGTATCTTCAAATGAATTTCTAGTTTGTTACACGTAAGTATTTTAATTACTTGATAGAAATATTGAAATTTATTATTTGAACAAAAGATAATTTTTTAAGTCTGTATATTTTAGCATGAAACACAAAATGATTTTTTAACTACTACATGTATTTACTGCCTTTACATTTGTCATATAGTATAGAACACTCTCTACTTATAGAAGTGCTCTGTACAAGCACTTTCTTATTTTAACGAACTTATAGTGAAGGTTATTCCATAGAAACAAAGAAAAAAATAAACGATGATACATGTAAGTGTTTAAAGTAAAATTATTGGTTCATTTTCAAACATGAACATCATTATTATTAGCCCATGAGTACAGTAACTATATCAAGAATGTATTTAGATCGACCTTAAGGATATAAATATCATATATCTTTTTGTTGTTGTTGACTTTATTAATTGTATGTTGTAATTAAGGATGTAAATAGTGTCTAGACCACAGCTGTCCAACTAACACCTGAAGATTCGTGGTATGTAGCCAAAGATGTTGTCAACACTGGATGTACCATATATAGTGTCGTTGAAATGTTGTTACACTTTTCTTTACTTTCACTCGTAAGTTCTTATAATTTGTGTATGTTGTAATTAAGGATGTAAATAGTGTCTAGACCACAGCTGTCCAACTAACACCTGAAGATTCGTGGTATGTAACCAAAGATGTTGTCAACACTGGATGTACCATATATAGTGTCGTTGAAATGTTGTTACACTTTTCTTTACTTTCACTCGTAAGTTCTTATAATTTGCACAGAATGTATGTTGTTTTTTTATTTTATTGACATTAGAGTGACCTGTACACTTGTTACTATAATTGAGATGTCACTATGAACCAACAAGAGAGACCAAGTCTTAGTGGATCAGATGGGGATGAAAATATCAAAGGTGATTGGAAAAGAGAGAAAGTTCTTGGAACAGGAGGTTTTGGACGTGTGGATTTGTGGAGAAATCAGGTAAATTTTTAATTAAACGTTTTGTTATTTGTTCTGTTTATTTTGTCTGATTTTTGTTTTAACAATCACTGTTGTTCTTGAAATATACACCACTTTTCTGATTAAACCCACCTGTTATAACTGTAGTTATATTGCAACTACGGCAAGACAGAACCACCATTATAAATGATGGGTATCTGTCCAAAGATTGAACCACACGTTAAATGCTGCAACTATTACAGAACATGTGATTAACAATGGGCCTCGGAATATTGTTCCATATGCCAGATGTCAAAGTATGGCACGAAACGTTTACTAGTAATGGTGTCAAAATCACATCCAGTATACTTGAAGCCATATAAGAAGCACATAATAACTTAGAAGAAGCAGCTAGAACCAGATCCAACACCCATTTTCATAGAGAAGCATGGTGCACATGGTAGTGAGGAAAATACAGCATGGGCGAGAATAAGCATTGGTGAGGATACTGACCTTTACATCTTGCAGAATGGTATCATTAACTGGTACGACAGGAGTCGTATATATAGACCAATGATTCTATCTAGTGTCTTAAACATATTTATCATTAGTATAATATGTAGAGCTTGACATGGCCTGGTTGTTATGTCCCTTGACTCACAATCTGCAGGTCATGGGTTCAAATCCTCATCACTAAACATGCTTGCCCTATGTAAGCACATTATGTAGCTAGTAATCCTAATTTTTTAAGTATTAGACTGACAGCTAAGATTTACTGACCAATCAAGTGAAAAACAATTAAAAATAATTAAGTAAACTAAGGTTTAACAGTGTTTTTTGCAATATTGTGTATGACCAGCTATCTTTATGTCACAGAAAACAAATGAACCAATTGCTATAAAGGAATGTCGTTGGGGAAAAGATGCCATGATGACTCCAAAACATCGACAAAGGTGGAAGTTAGAAGTTGAAATCATGAGGAAATTAAAGCATCCAAATGTTATTACTGCTCTTGAAGTTCCCCCAGCTTTAGATACAAGTAGCTGTGATCTCCCTCTGCTTGCTATGGAATATTGTGCTGGTGGTGATTTGAGAAAAGTAAGATTTGTTTCGTTTGATTAAAATTGTTTTTTCTTCATTAAAACCATGTTCATCTTTATTAAAACTGTGTTTATCTTTATTAAAACCATGTTTATCTTTATTAAAACTGAGTTTATCTTTATTAAAACTGTGTTTATCTTTATTAAAACCATGTTTATCTTTATTAAAACTGTGTTTATCTTTATTAAAACTGTGTTTATCTTTATTAAAACCATGTTTATCTTTATTAAAACTGAGTTTATCTTTATTAAAACCATGTTTATCTTTATTAAAACCATGTTTATCTTTATTAAAACTGAGTTTATCTTTATTGAAACCATGTTTATCTTTATTAAAACCATGTTTATCTTTATTAAAACCGTGTTTATCTTTATTAAAACTGTGTTTATACTTGATCGTGGGTTTTAAACAATAATACTAAATAATTAATGTTTATTTTGCAGAACATTTTGTGAATAAAAAACTTTTTACAAAAAATATAATCTTTATTACTGTTCCTAATAAAGTATAAACAACTGGAAAATATTTTCAACATTAACTGTATAGTCTTATTGTATAGTCTTATTATAGACTTATGGTAATAAGTCCCTTCTCCTTTTAATCGTGTTGCATTGACCCCTAAGCTCTTTTTTTGCAGTACTGTTGTATCTTTTAATCATGTCTTCACTCACCCTAACTTCTTTTTGCAGAACTGTACTAATTTTTCCAAGTAGAGTGAGGATGTTTAGATTCTGTTATTAATATAACATTTGATTCATTTAACTCCTGGATTACATGCATTTAGGTTTCTTTAGTCATGCTCTGCCTCACTCCCTTGAATACTGTTAACAGTTCCTGTGACACTATAAATTCAGCTCTGTTCACGTTATTATAACACTGTTCATCTTATTATAGCACTGTTCATGTTATTATAACACTGTTCGTGTTACTATAACACTGTTCATGTTACTATAGCACTGTTCATGTTACTATAACACTGTTCATGTTACTATAGTACTGTTCATGTTACTATAACACTGTTCATGTTACTATAGCACTGTTCATGTTACTATAACACTGTTCATGTTACTATAACACTGTTCATGTTACTATAACACTGTTCATGTTACTATAGCACTGTTCGTGTTACTATAACACTGTTCGTGTTACCCCATAACACTGTTCATGTTACTATAGCACTGTTCATGTTACTATAACACTGTTCATGTTACTATAGCACTGTTCATGTTACTATAACACTGTTCATGTTACTATAACACTGTTCATGTTACTATAACACTGTTCATCTTATTATAGCACTGTTCGTGTTACTATAACACTGTTCGTGTTACTATAACACTGTTCATGTTACTATAGCACTGTTCATGTTACCATAACACTGTTCATGTTACTATAGCACTGTTCATGTTACTATAACACTGTTCATATTACTATAAGATGGTGCATCCTTGCCTGGGTTGCACTCCAATTCTATTGTTGTTCTAAGAACATCTCAAAGCTAGAAACTTGTCTCAACAGTTTACTGGTCTGGTTTCACGTTGAGATGAAGGGCACACCAAACCTTAGCTCGTTGGCTTCTGACGTTAAAGATAATTATCTTCATTTCTCTGTCCAGCACAAGTACAGACTTGTATTTTAATTTAAGTTGCAGTGAAGGCTGGGCCGCACTAGAGTAATGTACTAACACCAGAGGTCTCGGCTTTCTCCGACCCATCACGTCTATTCTTCAGTTTGAAAGAAGGGCTGATTACAGCCCACTCTTATTTGTATGTTAAATTTTTGAACTACAGCAGAAACTTAGTCTGAAATGAACAAACAAAAGCAAACTCTTAAAATGTTAATCACCATTGTTCTAAGGTTATTTGTAAATTTGAAGTATATCTATCACTGTTTGGTTATATTTACAAGTGTTAGAATACATTTTGGGTAAAGGACCTCATGAAATGTTAATAAAAATATATTTTAGAATAGTTGGAATAATTTTCCATTGGCTAAATTTTCATGCCATTTTTTATAATTTTCATTATTTTACATGTTTAGTAGAATTTGTTGTGTAACAGAAGACAGAAAGTGTGTGTTAATAACTGAAGTGGAGACTTAGACTAACAAGAACTCTCCATAGAATTCTGTGGGTTAAATAGTCTTAGTGGACTGAAGTGGAGACTTAGACTAACAAGAACTCTCCATAGAATTCTGTGGGTTACATACTCTTACGTATTCATTTTAATTTCCAATTAAAGCGAGCTATGTACGTAAAGCAAAACTAAAAATAAATTTGGCAGTTAGTATAGTTAATTAATAATACTTTTTTCCTTTTTATGTTTTTATTTATAAAGATCAGAAAGCATCCTTCCAAAACCTTCTCTCAAACTACAGCTGTTACTCAATCACTAGGGTTTCTTTTCCTTTGCCCCAAAGGAGGTGCTTATATACAGTACCAAGATAGTGTGTGTGTATTGATGTAGGTTGATAGTGTCACGAGACAAATATCGCCAATGGCAATTAAGTGGTAAATAAAAGACTGAAGCAAGCAATAAAAAATCTGATAATGCTTAGATGGATAAAGGAAGAAACCCTAGCTGTAGAGTAATAGCTGTAGTGTCAAAGGAGGTAAGTATTATTGGAAATACATTAACTTTTATCAATTGGGGACATTCGCCGTTAATGATGTTTTTTGGTCATAATCCCTATTTTGTTAACACGTGTTTTATATTCGTAGATTTTATAGTGTATTTACAATAAATTTTATTTAAACTCTATACAGATTTGTTTTTAGAAACAGAAGCAGTAAGTAAATACTAGTAGAAAATTTTTGAAATACTTTCTTGCTAATGTTTATTAGAAATTTGGAAAGCCAGAAAACTGTTGTGGTCTACCAGAAAAAAATGTAAGGATTTTTCTCCGACAAATTGCCTCAGCTGTAGAATACCTACACAAGAGACGTATAATTCATCGCGATCTGAAGCCGGAGAATATTCTGTTGCAAGAAAATGATGGAAAAGTAGGTCACTAATTCTTTCCTTTTTTTTTAATAAAGAAAAAAAACAATGTAGAGAAAGACTACAAAGGCTTATGGAAATAATATAATTCTACTTTATATTATGCCAAATACTTATAGTATAATAACAATAATTCTGTCAAAAATATTGACTATCTTTTGTATAAGAAAAATTGTTTTGTGAATTTTGATCATTATGCATGTAAATATTGCAATTTCCCCCTTTCTATTCCAACAGTTGCAGTACAAACTGATTGATCTAGGTTATGCCAAAGAATTGGACCAAGGGAGCATCTGTACATCTTTTGTGGGAACTTTACAATATTTGGTAAATATAATTTCCTTTTATTTTAAAACAACCCACTACACTACTGTTATTATTCTGTTACTTCCACAGTGTGTCCAAGTTAGGTTAAGGATTGTTGTTGTAGTCTGTGGAGGAAAGGTTGGAGAGACAGCTTTATTGAAGACAAGACGTTTTTTATTTTATTTGTTTAGTGTTGTGAAAAAATTTCATAGTAAAGGTTTTCCATACAGGTTGTTGTTTGAACTGTATTCAAGTGTTTTTCCTATGATTTTATTTAAATGTATACTTTCAGTTCAGAGAGACAGCTTTATTGGAGACAAGACGTTTTTTATTTTATTTGTTTAGTGTTGTGAAAAGACTTAATAGTAAAGGTTTTCCATACAGGTTGTTGTTTGAACTGTATTCAAGTGTTTTTCCTCTGATTTTATTTAAATGTACACTTTCAGTTCAGAGTTTAAGCTTCAAATTCGATGACGAGGAATCCACTTTGAGATTAATAATGGCTGGAGATGGCTTGAATGGGTAATGAAGAAAAACTTTAATATAAGTTTAACATAACAGCAAATGTACAATGTTTCGACAAGGTTTCGTCATCATTCAAGCCGTCTCCAACCATTATTAGAGTTTAAGCTTGTATTGATAAAACACACCTTCGGCTACCATACCATCTGTCCAAAACACAAGTAAACATTGAGTTTTTTAGTGAAAAGTGTTTTTTTTTATGATGAAACTTTTTTGTATTTGATAACTGGGTGTCACAAGAGAAGAGTGTAGATATAGCTTCATCTTTCCATGTGAGTAATATCATTTGTTTTCATGCAATAAAGGAAGGGTTTCCCACCACATATCCAAAATCCACAAGCGAGCGATAAGGGAAAAAGTCTTGCACCAAGTGTCTCAAATCTCTGATAGTTGTAAATATAATCAATAATTTAAAAAGCTGGAAAGAATATTCCTAACAAATGTTTAATTCCATATATATTTTTGGAAATGAAAGTTAAGGAAGAGAGATGGTTGGATTAGAATTAATGAAATTTGGTGTTTAGACATCAGCAGAAGAATTTCTCAAACATTATTTACATCATTAACTTGCATGAAATCTTATGTATATATTCTGTACATTACAGGCCCCTGAACTGTTCCACAGCAAAAGGTATTCATATACTGTTGACTACTGGAGTCTAGGCCTTGTAACGCATGAGATAATTGTTGGGTATCGTCCCTTTCTCCCCTCTCTTTCACCAGCACAATGGTAAGTTTTTTTTTGCTTTTTTATTATTGCTGAGTTGATCCTTTTTAACTGTTTTAACTGTTGTTCCGTATCATTTAACTTTTAAGTTAAAATAATGATCCTATAATGTGGGTAAAACAATAGTAATTGATGTTTCTGGGAACAGTGAACTGTGTGACTTGAGGCTTAGTTAAACACCCTTGATTTCGTGGTCAGTAACCAAGCTTGAAACTTCATGTTGTACAAGATCGTTAATATTTAACCATCTTGTGTTGGGGTTTCCAAGCACTTGAAATTTGTTATTGATGTTCTTTTATGTTGGCTCTGTGTTAGAGTTATGAATTTCAGAGCTGGGTTTAAATCCATGCGACACCACAGAATATTTCACACACTTCAAGCTCTAAGTGACATTCAGTTTCCTTAGCATGAGTAGTAGGATGCTGCTCAATAGCTGCCTTTCCAGATTTTTTTTTTTACTACCATGGTGTGAAGAACACTTTACTTATCCTATTACCCTACTAATATGGTGTTCATAAGAGTAATTAAACTATACTTTTTGATAATGTGTGCGTATCTTTACAAAATTGTGCAGATTATTACTAAACATTACAAGGATTTAATAAAACTACTGTATGAAAATAAGCATTATTTGGTGACATTGATTGTAAATCAGAAAAATACTAAACATTACATTGTGAGGTTTTATTTGACGTTATCCTCGTGCGTGCTCTTGAAAATGTTTTCACCAGTATAGTAAGGGAAGCTGCATCATGAATCAGGTTAAGTAAGGTTTAGGAAAAAGTATATGATTGTTACGGAAAATTGAGAATTATTTGTTGCTAAATAAACTAATTTTTTGTTAAAAATCATTGTTAAATGTCTGACTTATTGCGAAGTAAAGTAATTAATTGTAAAAAATAGTTGTCTATAAAATTCATATGAATGAAATAATTTATCATTAGTAAATAATTGTCCTAGTATTGCATGTGATAAAACTAGTACAGATTCTTGTCACAGTGTGCGATAGGCAGTACTTAATTCAGTGGAAACACATTTACTTCAATCCAATAAAAACAAAGATGATACAACTTTATGATTTCACACAAAAAAAATTGTGACGGTACTGGATGACCTCTTAGAAGATTTTAAAATGAGACATAAGATGGAAATCAAAGTTTTATAAGCAATATTAAAAGATGTAGTAATGCCGAAAAATATTTAATTACTGATATTTTGAAACTGTTTTCTAATTCCATCATCGGTTTGAAAAACTTAAGAAGTAATTAACAACTTTAGGTTTTAACTTAGAAATTGTTGATACAGAAAAAGGCTTAGAAAAAACACATTAAAATTATTAATATGTTTACAGTTGAGGCTAGAAGAAACTAGAAACACATTAACATGCTGAGAAATCAATAACACAGACAAGTTACTATACTAAGGTGAGTATAAATACCACATAATGACAGCCAGACTTTTCCCTATCGACCTAGAACTTGCTATAATGAAACGGGGGTCCTGTCCATGTAAATAAGTTAATGACTTAGTGGTATTACATGTCCTTAGACTGTTATTAGTCAATTCTGACAAGACTTGGCATGGCCTGGTGGTTAGGGAGATCGACTCTCAATCTGCAGGTTCAAATCCCCTTTGCCGAACATGCTCACACTTCCCGCTGTGGGGGTGTTATAATGTCATGGTCAATCCCACTATTCATTGGTAACAGAGTAGTCCAAGAGTTGACAGTGAGTGGTGTTAACTAGCTCCCTTCCCCCTAGTCTATCACTGCCAAATTAGAGACAGATAGCCCTTGTGTAATAAGTCAAATTCTGACAAACACAGTTGACTGAGCAGATTATTCAGCAATCAATGCTTGATATGAGTGAATATAGTGAAAATGTAACTTTTCTTTTAATCATCCTAATCTTACCTTACATCATGCATGCAACCAAGATTTGTTTAAGGGGGATGCTCACTTTTAAGTACAAAAATAAAAATCTCTACAAATATGGTTCATAAAAAAAACAATATTTATATATACTTATGGTAAAAGTTATTATGTAATACAGTATGAGTTCAATTTTTATGTGATTAATTGTGTTTTATGATACAGTATATACTTTAGTTCTATAGATACATGAAAACACAGGGAAAATGTTTTTAAAAAAAAATCATAACAATATATAATAATATATACATATATATAAGTTCTAAAATAAGAGTTGTTTTACTAAACAACTAATAGGGATCTAAGATGATTCCAACAGTTCAGTCTTCTAGGATTTGTACAGTTGTGTGTAAACACATCATACCATGTCATTTTATATTTGGTACATTAATTGTGTACAAACACATCATACCGTGACATTTTATATTTGGTACATTAATTGTGTACAAACACATCATACCGTGACATTTTATATTTAATTATGTACAAACACATCATACCGTGTCATTTTATATTTGGTACGTTAGTTGTGTGTAAACACATCATACCGTGTCATTTTATATTTAATTGTGTACAAACACATCATACCGTGTCATTTTATATTTAATTGTGTGTAAACACATCATACTGTGACATTTTATATTTAATTGTGTACAAACACATCATACCATGACATTTTATATTTAATTGTGTGTAAACACATCATACTGTGACATTTTATATTTAATTGTGTACAAACACATCATACCGTGTCATTTTATATTTGGTACGTTAATTGTATACAAACACATCATACCATGTCATTTTATATTTAATTGTGTACAAGCACATCATACTGTGACATTTTATATTTAATTGTGTGTAAACACATCATACTGTGACATTTTATATTTAATTGTGTACAAACACATCATACCATGTCATTTTATATTTAAATGTGTGTAAACACATCATACCGTGTCATTTT
>NW_013674648.1:18811-23226 GCF_000517525.1 Limulus polyphemus
TCATTTTATATTTAATTGTGTACAAGCACATCATACTGTGACATTTTATATTTAATTGTGTACAAGCACATCATACCATGACATTTTATATTTGGTACGTTAATTGTGTACAAGCACATCATAGCGTGACATTTTATGTTTCGTACGCTAATTGTGTACAACACATCATACCATGACATTTTATATTTGGTACGTTAATTGTGTACAAGCACATCATACCATGACATTTTATATTTGGTATGTTAATTGTGTACAAGCACATCATAGCGTGACATTTTAGGTTTGGTACGCTAATTTCATGACTGTAGTGTAATTTCATAATTTTATTTTTTGCCCGAAGTTTACCAAAAGAAAAGTGCCAAATGGCATTTGCACATATATGAAAGTTTTAATAGCTTGTTTCTTCTGTCATATTTATATGAAATATTAATTTTCATGTGCATGCAGTTTAAAGTTAAGATAAGTTTGAGATTTATCTATTACTAACTTAACATAGCTGAGTGTACTCATTAACTAAACCTATTTACTGTCACACTGACTTGTGAATTATCTGTTACAGTTTTTTCTAACTATTAGATCAATCACGTAAGTGTGAAATTGTATTAGCATTGCACAAAATTACACAAATCCAGTGGTTATAAACTCTCAAGGGGAAGTTACAACCGTGTATTATTTGTGGCCAAAAGTTTAGTGTTTCAGAAACACTGTAACTTTAAACAGCACAGTGCCCTCTATCACTAAAAGGCAGAAGTTAGCCCTATAATTTCAAAGCAGATTTCATAATAAAAATTCTAATTTGAATGAAATCGATGATATTTCTTTCTCCTCACAAAAATGAGTTTTAAGTTTTATATTTTGATATTTCTAAGTCGTTTTACAGGATACCGTATGCCGAAAAGAAGTCGTCATCAACTATCACTATGTACCTAGACAATGAGGGAAAAATCCACTGCTCGGAAGAAATGTCTCCATATAATAATATTTCAAGGTTAGTAGAGACTGATTTGTGTTGTAATCTTCAGGTGTTTCATGTTTCTAGTTCTAGTACTTTTACTTGTAATGAGATAAACAGTTATAATTTAATAGTTTGATTAAGCTGTTTATTATCACAAAACTCAGACTGGTATGACATTTTAGTGTTGTTTAACTTAATCTGTTTAACTTGTGTAAAAATATCATACGTTTTTCTACCTGCTTTAGTGATAGAGGTTTTTTTTTTTAATTTTTCTATTTTTTTAGCTATTTTTTATTTCTTGTTTTTCATATTTATTCTTTATTTATTATTATAAAAGTAACTAAAATCTAAAAATATGAATCGTTTAAGTTATTTAAGACTAGATTAGGTAAAATAAGTAATAATATAATTAAAATGGTTTACGAAGCACGCATGTGAGCTGCACGTTCCCTGAGTGATTTGCAACTTATAATGACACGGATAGAAATGGTTCAGAGGGCAATAAAACAATAACATTTAATTATAAATAGATGTATACTGTTAGGAACTTAGAGCTACTTAGGATAAATGAATGTAGTTTCAGGTTACAATCTGAAGTCATTCTAGAAAGAAAAAAAAAAGGTTAATTTAGGTTTATTTTGATTTTTTCTTTTGTGGTTATGAGGTCGGTCGAACTGACCAATCCCATTTTGAGTTAAAGTAGAAAAAATAACATATAAACTATAAGGATTTAGTGAAAAATAACGTTTGAAATGCATTGAGGAGGTTTTAGGGATTACACATAGGAAATTTGATATTTGTGAGATGACGAAAAGTATTTTTAATTTTAACATGAAAATTACTTTGCACACGGACTATTCAAAACAAATAATCAATATATTCATGGACAAATTTTTATTTTATTTTATTAAAAATACTTCACAAAGAAATATGACTTTTTGTATGTGAAAGACTTGTAATATTACCTTGTAATATTGAGAGTTATAAGTATTAAATTTATAAAGACTTTAAATGAGTATAAAAGGTTACGTAACTCGGTCAAATTGACCGACCCCGTGTTGAGATAGTAAAACACTTCTATTGGTAACATCTCCTAACTAACAAAACTACATTTTTACTATATGTAGTGTTAACAATTGGATATGTCATGGTAACATATTCTCTACTTTTAATGACATTAAGTTGCTATTTTTGTAACTGTAAATGTACTTTAAGAAACATTAGGCCTAAGCAACATGGAACTGAAACTACTCTAAAGTGATTTTTAAAGGAAGTGTAAATAGATCTTCTGTAAGTTTATCATTTTTGCTGTTATTGTAGTCATTATTTAATTATAAATAGTTGCTAAGGTGGCTGAAGAATGAATTAAGGTGTTGTGGGCAAATGGTAAGGCTTACAGAACAGTTGAAAAATGGTAATTGTATCGGGCACAGAAGCTTGGTACAAAAACAAAAATGTAATAGAAATTTGATAAGGAATAACTTGTACAATCATGGGAAGAAGGAAGACTGTTTTCCTAGAGGCAACTTTTTCACATTCAATCTGTAATCTACTGAACAGTTTATATATTGTTTCATGCAAATGTTATGCCAAGTACCTCATCCTGCCCATAGAAGTGTGGACAGATGTTGCTTGGAATTATAGGCCAGCTCTATTCACCAAAGAATAACTCATTTTCATTCTTTTCCATAAAGAAATACCTGAGACATAGCATCTCCAATTTTGATTTAGTTTCCTCCTATTTTTTTGTTATTTGCACTAAAAGTACGGGGCTTGGCATGGCCAGATAGTTCAGGTGCTTTATTTGCAGTCTGAGGTTCGATTCCCTGTCACACTGAACATACTCGCCCTTTCAGCCATGGAGGTATTGTAATGTACTTTATCAGTGTGTACAAATAAACTTGCCATCAAAAACATAGTTAATACATCAAATTTTAATATTATGTAAGTTTTAAGTTCTTAATTTTGTAAGGAAATATTTAAAAAATCCTCTATCTCCCTTAGTATGAGAATTGTGACATTTGCTCTCTGGGTGTTCCATCTTCTCTAATTTATTTACCACCCCTCTGATAAGTATGGAATTTAATGTAAATTACTAATTATAATATAGCTATTACTCAGGCAAAGCATAATGTTTATAGTCTTCAAGCTTATTTGTTTATGGAGCCATAAAATAGAAAATCAGACCCACTTCCTACGCCCACCTGTCACATCCTCTCTTTCAAAAATTACATATATTTCTCTCTTATGTTTTATACTATTTTATTCATAATCAATAGATAGCCAGAGTTTTAACCTATCAAATGATGTATTATATTATGTTGTTTTCTGTACAAGGCATTGTCCATCTCATCCTTCAGGTTCAAATTTATTTTTGTGGGAATTACATCGATGAGCATAGCTGAATTCTTAAAGGCTCTTATAGCATAGTTAGAAAGTCAGAAAAATTATGATGGTTATAGAACATTGTTTGCTTTCTGCATGTTGTTATTATTCTGTGTTCTTAGGTGCATTATTTAATTGAAAAAAAAATTATTTAGGGTAATTGTAATGTTAGTATACAAAAAGTAGGCTTAAATATCATCTACAGTCAACATCAAAAATAAGAAGGCCAAGTAACTACTATATTCATCGTTTATTATGATAAAAATTAGAAACTTATTAGGTTAGATCAGGTAAGATAATGAAAAAAAACTTCTTTGTGAGGTATACTATGTGTTACGTAATTTGATACAGTATCATAAGCTGCACGTTTGCCAAGTGATTCACAACATGTGTTATGGGATTTTTAGTTAGATGTTGTTCAAAGGGCAATAACATTTGGTATAAATAGATTTATACTGTTATGAACTTTAAGCAACTTACAATAAACAAATGTAGTTTATTGCTACAATTTACAATCTTTCTAGAAAGAGAAAATGGCAATTTAGATTTATTTCCTAATATTTTATGGTGGTTACCAGGTCGGTCAAATTGATCAACCCCATATATATATACTTATGGTAGAAAAATTAACAACTAAAATATAAAGCTTTTCTGCAAACAAAAATTTGATATTTATTTAAGAAAATTTTCAAATGAATAAAAGTATTTTTAATTATAATATGAAAATCACTTTGTACTCAGAGCAGTCAACAGCTTTACTCCATATATTTACTGACAAAGCTTGAGTAAATGTTCACTGAAAACAAATTTATGAAGATACATTAAGTACTTTCACTGAGTTGAATTACATTTTACTTTCAGAATATAAGTTTTGGTATGATTGTTTCCTTTCTGTTCAGGGTTTCCAGAAGTACATAGTTGAATTACATTTTACTTTAAAAATATAAGTTTTGGTATGATTGTTTCCATTCTGTTCAGGGTTTCCAAAAGTACATAGTTGACTTACATTTTACTTTAAAAATATAAGTTTTGGTATGATTGTTTCCTTTCTGTTAGGGTTTTCCACAAATACTTG
>NW_013674648.1:23629-25000 GCF_000517525.1 Limulus polyphemus
TATAAGTTTTGGTATGATTGTTTCCTTTCTGTTAGGGTTTTCCAAAAGTACATAGTTGACTTACATTTTACTTTAAAAATATAAGTTTTGGTATGATTGTTTCCTTTCTGTTAGGGTTTTCCAGAAATACTTGGAAGACTGGCTGCAAGTAATGTTAGAATGGGATCCACAAACTAGAGGGCACAGAAATGGGAGAAAAGCATTTGATATCCTAAAAGATATTCTGGATAAGAAGGTAACTTCTGTTTTACTTTTTTAGTGAATTAATAGAGAAGTGTTAATCTGAATAGAGAACCATTCTTGTGAATTAGATAGAGTAGCTTATTTTACCAATTTTTTTTTAAGATGTCCCCCTCAGACATATCTTTACACAATAAAAAAAACTATGCCCACATAGTATAAGGTGGTCTGTCAGAAAACTAATTCTTAAAAAAGGAACAGTTTTGAGGTTTACAGTCGTTAGTGTTGGCTAGATCTCATAGTTTAGCAACACAAAAACAAAAACCCGATGAAGAGAAAATGAAAATATATCATCTCTACAGTTTGTAGATAAATAACTATTATATTCAGATAAACAAAATGTTTGAGTCCAAGATAATCCAGTCTGTGCCATGTATTCCAGAAAAAGAAAACAATCATTACCATGTTTCTCTCTTATCAGAAATTCATATATAACTTTTCATGACCAACAACAAAACAAATACAACAAATACAAATTTAACTTTTAACAACCATCCAGCAATAAAAGGAAAACATTTATCATCATTGCTGGGTTGGACTAATCTCCTGCATTACAGTATGTTAATAAATGTCAAGCTACCTGTGATGAAGTTAGTAAAAAGTTATTTGAAATGACAAGAAAAGGTCTTTGTATAAAGAGGAGCTATGTATGACCTGAGCTATAGGATTCCCTATTAATAACAGTGATATTAATGACTTGCATTTGTTATAAGATGGTAAAGAACTGGTAAATTAGAAGGGTCGGTCCTTTGACACCATTAGCTCATGTTTGTGTGTGTGTGGAAATTCAAGTTTTTACTTTTCACTCTTATTGGCCATTCGATCTGTGATGTGTTTAATGTTGTTGGTGACTGAAGCATTAGATTTGTTTTTTTCCAAAACAAGTGGATAAGTGAGTATTATTACACACTAGTATATATAATATATCTGTAGATAAGTAAGTATTATTGCACACTAGTATATATAATATATCTGTAGATAAGTAAGTATTATTGCACACACTAGTATATATAATATATCTGTAGATAAGTAAGTATTATTACACACACTAGTATATATAATATATCTGTAGATAAGTGAGTATTATTACACACACTAGTATATATAATATATATGTAGATAAGTGAGTAT
>NW_013674649.1:0-8430 GCF_000517525.1 Limulus polyphemus
TAATACTTATAAAAGCGTTTGAAGCTAGTTAACCTCAGTGAAACTGGTTGACAACATAGTTTTGGTTTTTTTAGTTATCATGTAATAAAAAAAGAAGCGGAAAAAAAGAAGAACAAGAAATTCAATTTTTTTTACTATGATATTTACAGACATTCCCAGAACTTGTGACTCAGTCATTACATAGATATCGTTATAAAAGGAAACACTGTATAGTATTGTAAAGTTCTATCAATTATTATGGTTTATAACACCATATGCCGGCGTAGCGTAAGCTACAGATCGGTTGTTTGTGCGACATTACATGAAAACGAGACTGATAATTATCTAAAACATATCTTTTTTTTACTAGTCCTATACGGGGTTCCAGTAAGATGAACATAATCCCACTTTGTTTATATAAATCATAAGATATCAGTTACTGTTAATCAGTGTCTTATGCCGCCGAATCATGATCTATTAATCGGTATTTTATGTAAAATTACGTCATATTAACACGCTTTTATGTTCCGTTTACTGAAAAACGACGTCATGTAAGTAAAAAAAAACATTAAAAAGTGTTATCAGTCTAACTAAGATCAAATGTTTCAGAAAACGCCATCTTTAGTGCACGCTTTGTCGTTAAGCGTTGTATACCACAATAATTCACAGATACCGTTATCTTAATTAACCTTAAAGTTTAAATTTTAATCAAAAAATGTTCTTGATATATATTATTTTTATTCAAGGCAGTCGAAGTGTTATAGAAATAGTATAACATTTTGGGTGTTATATAAAATGCGCTACGTGACTAGAGTAATAATTTACACTAGGTCCAAACACCAACAAGAACATGGGGATCATTTCCTACACATCTTACCTTATTCATTCTTACACTGATCTTAATTAAATGCTTCTTTTACCAACTATACACATTTAAAAACTTTCGAGGAGTTAAGCTAAATATTAGGTACTGAAGATTGTTTTTTTTTTATAATTACAATGCTTTCAATAATATATTTAATCAGAACTCAAATAACGCTCTTAGATATATTTTTAGTGTTACGAGTCGGTAAACTTGCAGCTGACTCACGAGAGGGACTTCTGTGATTTTGCTGGTGAGGAAAATTTATCTCTATATATAAAGCACAAAGATATGTGTCTGTCTGTCCGTTATCTAACTACTCCTAGGTCGCTGATCCAACCTCCACCAAACTTTGAGGGATGATAGTTTGGAACAAGGGACATGTTATTGGTGGGTTTACAGCTCCCTCCACCCCCATTATTGCTATTATTGAGCATTTATTATCTTTCACGTAAGTTAACATTAACTATATTCACAGATGGCGCCACGTACTTACACCAAACCAAAAAATTATAAAATTTTCTATAACACAACATATACACAGTGTTAAAATAAGTGTGTGAAAGTTAGGATTTTTTATGTTATTTCTCATAGCATCCCCCATTTATTTTAAGTTCATAACCCGAACAAGGGACGAGTACCTCAGCTTGTATTTTATATTACGAAAGAAACCCATTATTTTGTTTCAATAAAGGCAGCAGAAAATCGCTATATTATGCACTAAAAACAATGTTTAAACACATCCCAAATCTAATGATGACAAAACATTGTCGAAACGTTGTACATTTGCTGTTATATTAAAGTTTTTCTTCATTACCCATTCAAGCCGTCTTCTGCCATTATTAGTCTCAAAGTAGTTTCGCATATCGTCCTCTCACACAAGGGCTGAAAATTCCAATTGTTAAATAAATCACGTATAAAATGTCTAGGTATTATAGTAAAATTTAGTTTAAAATTTTTCCACAAATAACAATAAATCTTTGTAATATACGTTAAGCCTTTTGTTTCTTTTAAAACCTAACACAATCCTAACGTTAAAACTGGTCAACACGTTGTGTTTTACCAATAGGTACTTTATTATACTCATTAACGTCGTTTGTTTCGATGATTAGATTGTGCTTTGTGGTTAACACAAAATAAGCTCTCTGAGATCTGTCTACCACGTTTAGTCTGAGCTCTGTCTACCACGTTCCGTTGATCCACCGAGGACTGTTTGCTTGTTATGAATTTTGCGTAAAGCCAAACGTCCTTAATTTAGCAGTGAAAGACTAGAGGGAAGGCAGCTAGTCCTCCTTACCCATCGGGCTACTCTCTTACCAACGAATAGTGGGATTCACTGTCACATAATATAGCCTCCACGGGTGAAAAAGCGAGCATGTTTGGACGGGGATTCGAACCATCGACCCGCAGATTGCGAGTCGAGCGTCCTAAACACCTAGCCAACAGGCCATAAGAGATCAAATTATTATTAGGATAGGCGCCATCTATTGTAGAATCCAGCAATCTTATATACTAATCATTTTCCTCAATAATTTTATTTTAAATATCTGTGAATAAGTAAAGACTTATACTTACGATTCTAGGGAAGAATGGGGCTGGTAGTGACATACAAGCTCCAACCCAGAACTCTGAATAACACAACGCAAATAAAATAAACCACTTGTTCCACTGCTTGCGACTGGGTTTAAGATTAACTCCTTCCCGAGGAAAGGGAGTTACTATAGCCCTCGATCTGTTGTACAGGTAATCATCACAGACAGCATTCTCGGTATGAAAATAATCATTACTGTCGTAAAATGTTTCCTCCTCGAATGTTTGTCTGCTTTCCAAACCGTATTCTGTCATTATTAATGTTGTCTTCAGTTAACTAATCCAATCCCATTACGACACTACAATTCAGGACATAATTGTTAATGAACGTTTTCTCGGGTATAAACAAGTGTGACGTTTTTATTATTATTAATATTATCTATTTTTACAACAAAAATAATACCATAACCAAGTAATGAAATTATGTGTCCGATCAAGGCGTTACTAGCTTTTTCAATTATTTTCAACTACCAAAATAATATGATAACAATGTAATGAAAGGGTTAATAAAAACCGTCTGTAAAAAATGGCGCCTGTAAGAATTTCATGAAAGTTACAGTATCCAATTGAAAACAAAGGCGTAAGGAAATGAAAAGTTGAACACTGTATAGACTAGGTACATGGAGAGTTTATATTAGTTAAACCTAATGTTTGTGAAATAGCGCACAATGGCCGTAACCATAGATATAAAAAACACTAGATTGGCCAGTCAATACTTTTATCATGTGTGTATACTGCTGCCATTGCTATGTGTTGAAGTTCGAATTGGCAGACAATGTAAAATGGCTGAGAGTGATAGTCGTCCGTCTAAGTCACGACCCGAAAGAACGAAGGGAACACAGTGCTATGCCATTAACTGTTACACATACCATAACCAAGAGTCGAAAGCGGAGGGTGTTACATTCCACAAGTAAATAAAACATTTTTTTTCTATAACAAATTAAGTTACAGAGGGCAACATCGTCATGGACATGGTGGCGGCGTCGAACTGGCGTGGTTATTTACATCTAGTTTCAAAGTATATATGCGAGTCTTTCTTTCAAGAAGCATTTTATCACCTACACAAGTCGGTATGACAGTTTGACAGCTTTTGATTTGAAATGCTGACAATATTACGTACTCATATAAGTTGAAATAATCATCCACGACACTATAATGTTGCCTGCTGGCCAACCAGTTTTGAGAGCCACAGTTCTAATCAGAGAAAATTAGCATTTCATCCAAAAAATCTTGTTCTGTTTACAGAATAATAATATTAGTGAAATATTTTAAACTGGGTTTCACCAAGATCATAAATTTACAGAATCATGAGGAATTCTTTATTTTTTCTTTACAATAAGAGACTGTTTATGTACTTGAGAAAAGTTGGAATAAAAGTTGGAGGATGTAGCAAAGTTAAGGGAGGGGAGGAGAACATGACCATTTGTCATAACTCGGTAAAAAAAGAGGAAAAGGGGGTCTTTAAAAGAGTAACATTGCTAAATTTATTGTCTTTAGATTTAGTACAGTTTATGTTATGCATCATTGACGAAGTAGGTGTAATGATTTGTGTTACTTCTTTCGGACATCCTGTTGTGTGTCCATGTATATATAATTTTTCTTAATTATTTTGTGAACGATTTTTGTACTAATTTCTAAGTTGAAATCAGGTTTAGATCCTCTTGGCTTGACAAACTTATTAAAATCAAATAACACAATTATCCAAACGTCTAGTTTAGATGGAAAATCGGCCATAAGTTGTGAGGCGAGATCGCCTTGCCATTGACAGTTCTATTGGTGAGTTTTGAAAGTTCAACACATCGCAATGGCGGCCGCTTGTGCATGCCGAAAGTCACGTGACTTACAATCTAGTGTTATTTATATCTATGGCCGTAACTCGCTACGAGGTCGGTTAAAATTTGAAATTAAATGTAGCGTACTATTTAATTTTACACCCATATGGAAGAGGTTTACAGTATGTAAGGCCGATAAAAACTCAGTGGCATAGCGTTATGCGTCTACAAACTATATAATAATAGGCCTAGCGTTAACGACGACAAAAATACAACAAATGAACTGCGAATCCTTGCGGGTCTAATCATGCCCCCCAGTAGCACAGCGGTATGTCTGCGGACTTACAACGCTAGAATTCGGGTTTCGATGCCCGTGGTGGCAGAGCACAGATAGCCCTTGTGTAGCTTTGTGCTTAACTACAAACAAGGTCTTCTATAAAGTTACCGAACGTTAAGCATCATTTATATATTCCCGCCTGTTCCTGCAGCATCATTATAATTAGGCCTACCTTTGTTACATATATAAAGAAGTGAAGGTTTAGTTTTGGTTGTAGAGATAGAAATAACATGAAAATTAACTAAAAGCCGGACGGAAGATGAAAAGATTTTATACTTTTAAACAACAACATGGTCTTCATGACCACAAGTACTGTTTCGAACTCGGGTTGAAATCTACATGTTATTTAATTAATAAAACCAGATAATAATTCTGCCAAAAAACAACAAAACAAGAACTAGAAGTAATATTGAGATATCCTGGCACATAATATGTTTTCTATCTGATGTAATAGTGAGTGATATAGGAATTTTTAGAATTTTCGTGTATTTAGTTTGTGTGCAGTTTTAAAATAAACAAGTGGTCCAGAAATCGTAGAGATTGCCTTGTTCTAGTTGTTTTGTTTCTTTGTTCTCCATAGTAGGTAATATTAATTCTGCTTGAGAGGATATTCCAGTAACACATAGCATTCGAGTTGAAAGGATTAGTGGTTCTAATATCCCTTACTGGCCGAATTGATGTTGTCTTAATGTTACAGCTGACCAATGTTGTCAGAGAATAGAGATCTTGAAGTGATGCTGTCGATCGCGACTGAACAAAGAAACCGAGTTTACCTATCGAGTTCAAGTATGCT
This sequence comes from Limulus polyphemus, assembly GCF_000517525.1. NCBI lineage: Eukaryota > Metazoa > Arthropoda > Merostomata > Xiphosura > Limulidae > Limulus > Limulus polyphemus. Next base: position 5,334 of record NW_013674649.1, read on the forward strand.
TTCCTAGTCCAATTTTATTTGTTTTTCACCGTGACTGCTTCAGTAGAGATTCATCTTGAGAGACGGAAAGCTGAAGAGCTATTCATTTATCCAGTAGAGGCGATCGTCCACTTGTCTATTCATGTACGTGTCTAAATAAAGACTGTTTTCACTGTCCTTCAATTGTGTACAATCTGTTTATTTCTCATTCAACTTAAACCTCAGTCAACTTACGAAGCTCTGATTATTGTCCTTACTTATTGATCGAATCTACTGTTGTTAGTGGGTCTAATTCTTGTAAGGAAATCAGTTCATCTGAAAATAACAAAATAGCGAGCCAGAAGGTAGCGGGAAACAAAAACGGAAATCAACAGTGGAATAAGCTTCTTTCGTTCTAACTTCTCTACTTGTTCCACCTCTACTTTGATGAATATTTTGGAAAGTTCTTCGGATCGTGAAATTACCATTATCTTAGTTAACATTTATTCTAAATGCATTTTTTTCTTTGTGTGTGTGTGTGTGTCAAGTACATTTTAATGGACACCATTTCCTTTTCGCGCAAAAACTTATGAACCTTTTATAAAAAGAACAAAACTACGACAGTGTATGTAATATGTAATACCAGTGGGTGTATTCTATTTAATGAACAACATAATAGTAGTTTGTTACTTCAGCTTTTTTAATTAATATAACCAGATAAAATACATTTGATAACTGTAAAACAGAGAAGGCCCGGCATGGCCAGGTGGTTAGAGCGCTCGAGTTGGCGGTGGGTGGTGATGACTAGCTGCCTTCCCTCTAGTCTTACACTGCTAAATTAGGGACGGCTAGCGCAGATAGCCCTCGTGTAGCTTTGCGCGAAATTCCAAAAACAAACAAACAAACAAAACAGAGAAAATTTCATAAACTCGAGAGATCACGCGCCATCAACATTCGAAAAACCAATAACTGCTATCTAATAGTCTATCAAAGCGTAAGCACAAGCAACGAACGTTAAGGAAGGTTTTAAGCAGTTCAGTGGGTTTAACCAACGAACGTTAAGCAAGGTTTTAAGCAGTTCAGTAGGTTTAACAATAAACAAGATGTATTTGTTTTTGCACAAAGCTATACAATTGGGTAGAGATGCTGCACTCGTGTGTCGATATCCGGTTTTTAACGTTATAAAACAAGTAATAATTTATCCAGAATGACGTCATCAAATTCTTTAACTTTTGCAACCAACGACGAAAAAAAAATTAAATATTGAAAATAATTTCTCTTATATAAATCGAAATACTCTTTATATATCAGATGTTTTTAATTAATTTTGGTTTTGGTTTCATTTTTTTCGGTGATTTGACTAGTATTTGGGGGCTCATGATGGCTGCTAGTTATGAAGTATTTAACGGTACCTCAAAATCCCCCCTCCCTCTCTGACTTGTTTCTTTACATTCGCCATCTTATACAGTATATCGTCTTCGCTTCAAAATTAAACAATATGCTTTTAAATTATCCTTCAATTTTGGTAGTTATATAACTGAGTCCTGGGAAACAAACTTGATTGGTTATAACTTATTGGTTGTAAGTACGATCTGCTGGTGTTGGTTGGTAGATGGTAAACGTTTCCGAAACGTTGAAAAGAAGTTGGTAAAATAATTTAAAAAAAAAGATAATATTCTCGTGCTCACCTAGCTTCACGAGAAACAAAAGTCATTTCCTGTTCAATATTTCATTTTTGAACAATAGTGAAATAATAAGATTGATTAATATTCATTATTATATTAACCCTTTGGTCACTAGGCTATTTACTTGATTCTTAATTCTTTCATTAATTAATTAATTCAAAATTTCTTTCTTTGTAATAGGCAGAAATGAAAGGCGCCACACCTACAGACTATGGACTAATCATCGGTATCTTTGAACTCATGATAAAACGGAGAAAACACTGTTACTTACTATTGCTCCATCGTGAATTCATAGCTTCACGTGAATGTGTAGTTATTAAAACAACCCTGGATCAGAAGTTGTCCACATTTAAATATCGAAATAAAACGTTAGCTTCACGTGAATGTGAATTCACATTTTACCTTTTAGTTAACGTTTTATGAATGCTACGCAAACGGGTTTCGAATATCTCAGTTTCAAATTGAAATGTCTGCCAGACGTATGTAAGTGGTTTGAATTCACGGACTGTGACTCTGAGAATTCGTGGTTCCTATCATATTCTCACAAGAACGTATTTTGGTGATGAGGGTGCGTTATAAGAGTGGTGGTCAAATCTCACTTTCCGGTCAGATAAAGAGTAATCTAAGAGTTGGCGAAGGGTGCTGTTGACTAGACGCCTTTCCTTTAGACCGTAAGTTCAAAATTAGGAATTACTATCTGCCGATGATAGCTCTTGTGAATCTTTCTGAAACAAATCCTAACTAACTAAATCAGAAACCAGTGGGCGTGTTAGAGACAATTGTTTACATAACTATAAACAGGAGAATTTGATTTTAATTTAGCGAACAGCAACTGTTCTAATAAATGTTTGTTTGTCGGGCAGAGCCTGGCCCCAATGAGCGTGTGTTAGGGACAATTGTTTACATAACTGTAAACAGGAGAATTTGATTTTAATTTAGCGAACAGCGACTGTTTTAATAAATTATTGTTTATCGGACAGAGCCTGGCCCCAATGAACGTGTGTTAGAGACAATTGTTTACATAACTGTAAACACGAGAATTTGATTTTAATTTAGCGAACAGCGACTGTTTTAATAAATTATTGTTTATCGGGCAGAGCCTGGCCCCAATGAGCGTGTGTTAGAGACAATTGTTTACATAGTTGTAAACAGGAGAATTTGATTTTAATTTAGCGAACAGCGACTGTTCTAATAAATTATTGTTTATCGGGCAGAGCCTGGCCCCAATGAGCGTGTGTTAGAGACAATTGTTTACATAGTTGTAAACAGGAGAATTTGATTTTAATTTAGCGAACAGCGACTGTTCTAATAAATTATTGTTTATCGGGCAGAGCCTGGCCCCAATGAGCGTATGTTAGAGACAATTGTTTACATAGCTGTAAACAGGAGAATTTGATTTTAATTTAGCGAACAGCGACTGTTCTAATAAATTATTGTTTATCGGGCAGAGCCTG
>NW_013674649.1:9052-10747 GCF_000517525.1 Limulus polyphemus
AACAATATCTATGTAATGACTGAGTCACAAGTTCTGGTAATGTCTGTAAATATCATAGTAAAAAAAAATTGAATTTCTTGTTCTTCTTTTTTTATTACATGATAACTAAAAAAACCAAAACTATGTTGTCAACCAGTTTCACTGAGGTTAACTAGTTTCAAACGCTTTTATAAGTATTATTAATAACTAGTAGTAATTTTTAAAAAAATCATAATTGTAGTGTAAACGATGTTATCATTACCCCTTGAAGTTAGCTTTCCTGCAGAAACTTGGTGTTTCTTTAAAAAAACTTAAGTACAGGGTGAAACAGGAATTTCCAGCCAATAATAGATAAACATTAAATATTACAGTTAGAACCTTATTGTATTTAGAACTTGGTTATAAGTACAACCTTCCTATGTCTATTGAAACACTGCATTAAAGCAAACAAGTCAAGAAAAAACATTTCAAAAAAGGAAGTAAATGTAGGGATGGCTAATATCAGTTCTTCAAAAACAATGCAAACAAGATGGTACGGATGGCATTTGTATCATATACACATAATAGTACAGACAAGAATTAACATATAGCAATATATATAACTATTCAATCACAGTTGAATATAATTTATCCTATTTTTGTCTGTTACTATACTTTGTGCCTGTGCTATTATGTAGGGTTGATGTATATGCCATCCCTACCATCTTGTTTACATTGTTTTTGAAAAGTTTTTTTTTTATTTGTCCAATACCAACTGCATTTCGTCTACTATATCCAATGACCGACGAGCAGAATATTTTAAAATAAGTAACTAGGCAACAGAAATGTCGCCCTGTCAAGAAAACTTGTTTGTAGTTTAGTTTCAAACCCGTTATGCGATAGAAAAAAATAGTGGTTTATCAAAAAATCATTGTCGCTCTGTAGTTTAAAATCCCATTTACTGGGCGAGCGACATTGATTTTTTGATAAACCACTATTTTTTTTCTATCGTATAACGGGTTTGAAACTTATAAACAAGAAATGGCTTCCCTTTGTCGCCCAGGTAGAATTTGCTTAAGAAATATTCTGCCTACGAGTACGAGGCCTATCGTCTAGTATTAGTATTACTATTAGGGCTCATCATTCCGGTTAAAATACGAATAGCACGATAGTGGTCTAGACACCGTGTATATAAAGAACGCCTTGTTGAAAATAGCTTTATGGCCTTACAGAACTTAAGTTAAAAGTATAAGACCACTACATTACAAGGTGTTGGAAACAACCAGATATTTCATATTTGATCAAATATGGCTTTACTTACCCGTTGCTCGTCTTTGTCTCACGAGGTACCGTTCTTTACAGGACTGGCTTGTTGTACCCTTGAGCTCGTACAGCATTTTATTGGCTGTTTGTGATGCTTGATCTGAATACTTTTTTTTTAAATAAGATCCTTGAATGTTTTTTTTAACTTAGATATTACAAACAAAGCTTGAAAAACTTTTCACGTGACAAGATAATAAGAAACATAGGTATACATTTAGATGTGCACGATATAATAACTTAAACAGGTTTTGATTTTTAAGTAACGATTTATAAAAAAAAATCAGTTACCGGCGAAGAAAAACTTCTTCATAAAGTAATATAATGGTACATTATTATTTTTACTTATTATTTAATTATAAGAATTATTTTTATGACAACTACTGATTAATACACTGTACGTAGAAAATTTAGTGA
>NW_013674649.1:11587-14709 GCF_000517525.1 Limulus polyphemus
ATCCGGGTTTCAATACCCGTGGTGGGCAGAGCACAGATAGCCCATTGTGTAGCTTTGTGCTTAATTACAAACAAACTTAATCAGGGCGCAGAGACACATTAGATACGTTAAACTGGAAACTCTAGTTATATAATATTTAAATAAATCAATTATTTTGGTAATGTAGCCCGTAGTCATGGCTATATTACAGAACAAAATCAATGTGACTGTTGATTGGATGGCAGAGATTTTTTTATTTTTAATTTTACACATTTGTGAACTTAATTAGTTTATGTTGTGGAAGAATCAGTCAGAAAATGGAAATTTCGAAATTTTTCCTTGCCCCACTGAATTCTTGGAAACAAAAATTGGATGAGCCTAGCCTTATTTGTGACGTTGTTTCTACTCATTTCGAAAACTTCGGTTTGTAGCTCAATCCCAATAATCAATGGGAGAACACAACTCGATCAGCAAACGTCATTGGCAGAATTCAAGTCCAAACCTCCTGGATGCTGGTTCACAAAGAATACCGCGACCTATCCAGAAAAAGAGATGGCCGTGCTTTTGTTTTTCACACCAACATACCTGTGCAAATCAGCGTTTTCTGGTCTGACAACAACAACCAAAAACAAAACAGGGATCTCGTCTGTCGGTAGGGGGCGGGAGGATCTCTGAGTTGCTATTTAACAGTTAAGCCAAGAATGGACCTCATTCCAAGCTCGATCCCATCCTTCACATTCAATTGGTGAGAAAACTGAATATTTTAAAACTGTTATACATATGGGGTGCGATAGATGTCGCAACAGAACGCATCTTTAGAAAGAAAAAAAGTTTATGTACCATCTCTCCAGTCTATCATTTCAAACCTAGGGACGGATATCCCTTTGCGTATCCCTACATAAAAATTCTGGAAAAAAATCATAATGGTAAAGATATAACGTACTAATAATATCTGCTAATATGTACCAGTGAAAATGTTATATTTATCTAAAGTATGTGAAATTATTTTCATTACAAATATTAAATTATATTTGTTACTAACGGCTACAATTAACTAGAGTACACTCCTTGAATTCCTAAAAACTGAAAGTTTCTGATGTGGGAACGACGGATTTCTTTGGCACTTGGTAAAACGTGGATGTATAAAAATTCCGCGAAATCACTTTCTACCTAGCTCTACTTACCACCACTACTTTGGCCGCTACCTCTTCCTACAAAGTCACCCTGACCATCACACGACGGATTTCTTTGGCACTTGGTAAAACATGGATGTATAAGAATTACGCGAAATATCTTTCTACCTAGCTTTGGCCGATACCTCTTCCTACAAAGTCACCCTGACCATCACACGACGGATTTCTTTGGCACTTGGTAAAACGTGGATGTATAAAAATTCCGCGAAATAACTTTCTACCTAGCTCTACTTAACACCACTACTTTGGCCGCTACCTCTTCCTACAAAGTCACCCTGACCATCACACGGTGTATACCATGTTTTTAAGTATATACATATTGAGTTCTTAAAGCTTATACAAGACCTTTGGTGAGGTAATAATAAATACTGTAATAATATGTTATGTTATAAATAGATTGTGTGAAAGTTAGGAATTTCATGTTATTTATAAGTTCATAACCCGGACAGTGAACGTGTACCCAGCTTGTAGAAAATAAAACAGAAATAGTGGTGTTTCCAACTTCGCATTTCATTCCCACAAAGTACTTCGTGTAAATTTTGTGGCGTTTTTTGCGGATGTCCAGTAACAAACCACAGGTACAGGTTGTTTTCAATTGTTAATCAAGATTTCTGTTATGTGAAAGTCGCGTGTCAGATAGTAATATTTTATACTAAGATTCAACTGTTTTAGCCCTGTAGTTCGTCACGAAAATGTAACCAACTCAGGTGCGTAAGTTTATATTTGTGTTTTGTTGAACCTATTTTAGTATTTCTTCAAATATCGAAGTAAATTGTTTTTCCAATGAGCCGTTACACTAACCTGAATAGGGCATGTGTAGGTCAGCCCTAGTACTAGAGTTACAGCTACGTATATTCTCGTTCAGTTTCTAAAGATTTCCGAGACTTCAGTTGTTAAAACGTATTATTTGGAATTATTATGATGTATAAACAACTAGATGAAAAAACACACAACACAAAGTCTACAGTTGAGCATGTTTGTTTCGGTAAGTGCGCAGAATCCAGTTGCCTTACGGGAAATTTCGGAACTTGTCAAGGCCTCGCGACTACACAGGAAGAACCCGAACCTTGTCTTAATCTGGACGGCATTGGCTTTATGTTAACGAGGGTCAAAGAAATGCTCGTAATTAACCTTAAATTTGCGTGTTCTTTCACTCGTTTTAACAATCTTCTTTCAGTGGACCCAATATAACGACGCTGTCAGCAAGGACAGGTAAATTTAGAAACAACATTTGATGATGATAACGAAGGAATACGGTCCTTAAACCAAACCAATTTTGTAAGCAACAGTTAGTTTTAAAAATACAGCTCAACTGTACCTAAGGGTATATTTCTTAACTGTTTTTTTTTAAATTCAAAGAATATTTACCAATATTAGGGCAGACTCATAACTAAAGTAAGGGGTATTTATATATATATATAGGCGCGAATGTCTCTCTCTCTCTCTGTGGATCTATTCCTTATGTACAGCCACATAGTTTCAATAAGAATATTAAATTATGTGTGGAAAATTTCGTAAAAAGTATTTTGTATGATGTACCTCACGTGGAGGTGATCATCTTTGTTGGGAATCAACGTGTGCAAAAATTAGAGTTTATTTGTTGAATTCTATACTGTTGTTAATCAACGTGTCCAGACAGTGTTGTCATCTATAAATGTAGGGCAGTACAGCAGTTTAAAAGGTTGCAGACAGTCTTGTCATCTATAAACGTAGGGTAGCACAGCAGTTTAAAAGGTTGTAAACAGTCTTGTCATCTATAAACGTAGGGTAGTACAGCAGTTTAAAAGGTTGTAAACAGTCTTGTCATCTATAAACGTAGGGTAGCACAGCAGTTTAAAAGGTTATAAATAGTCTTGTCATCTACAAACATAGGGTAGTACAGCAGTTTAAAAGGTTGTAAACAGTCTTGTCATCTACAACATAGGGTAGTACAGCAGTTTAAAGGGTTAT
>NW_013674649.1:15680-18466 GCF_000517525.1 Limulus polyphemus
CGTTAGAATATTATTTACGATTTTAACTTTATACACAAGTGCCAAAATACTATAATTCTATGTGCTGTTATGCCGCTACTAACAAAAGCGCTGCACAGCAAAACAGTCAGCAGGGCACGGGATATAAAATGTATCCTGGTTTTTGAGTTGACTTCGAAAACAGGACCCGCGTAGCTGTAGGGATTCACTATCTATAGATCTTAATCTTCGTTTGGAAAGCCTCACACGTAAAGAAAATAATTAAAGAGTAAAATAATATATATATAGCTTACAAACTATTGACTACATTAATTAGGCGATTAAATCAGCACTATAAAACAATAATGAATTAAGTATCGCAATACCGTTATAGATCCTTTTTGTTAATTTATTGTTGGTAATAGTACCTAAATGTTTTGCGGATATCTCATCTATCAGACAATATCCAAACGCTAAAATCAATCTAGTCAGCCGTCATGGAAAATCATAAAAATTAAATAAGGGTACGAAGCTGAGTGCTTACGCTCACAACGTCTCGGCTTCTACTGCCTTTAACCGTCTATAACCAGTTACCCTGAAATTTCTTAAGTTAAAATAGAACTATAAGATATTAAATAGAAATATACATCCTACCTTACTTAAAAGTTCTAACTCCCAACATCCTCTCTTTCTCCTGAAGATTTATTCAAGTATAACATGGGAACACCGAGAAAAGCCCAGCTACTTGAAGTTAGCCTCTCGTTCCCGGTTATACCGAATAAAATTATTTAAAATATTATTATTAGCTACTTAAAAGCTAAAGTAACTAACTCCCTCTTTATTTTATTTATTCTTATAAGATATTTTCATTAATCGATAGTTTAGTTTGTAAAATATTTTTATATTTATTAACAAATAAAGTAAGGTATTTCTTTAATTGTCTGTTTTTATATCCATTATTTTTCAGTTTATTTTTTAATAATGAAACACTATCCATAAAAAAATTATAGTTATTACATACTATTAAGAACCAATTTAGTTGAGATATGATAACACCTTTTAACATGATACACGGAATAACACTATTAGGTGTGTGTAGACCAAGAATGGGAAAATTAAATTATCTACTTTTATCAAAAACAGTCAACTGCATTGTATCTTTTATAAAGTAACGTCCAAATGTAAATAATTAGCATGGACCTCATTATTATTATTATTACTTTCTCGAACTGGTACATCTAAGTGTTCTACACTCACAAAAGATAAATCTATCATTCGCTAGGTAGTTGAAGAACTTGTAGCATTTCGCTACAATTTAATTCTTCGTATTGTTAGCCGACACTAGGCAGCTGGTACATAATTGATACCTCACTACTATAAAGGCTTGGTTTGGTCTCATGTTTCATTGATGGTAGTGGCCAGGGTCACTGATGAGGAGTGGAATTCTCCGAAACTAGTCTGGCTCACAGACACATCCACAACGAAAGAATAGATCATTCCAAGCTTTTACTTGTTGTTATTCAATTATTTCTTTCTGTTGGATATATTAGGTTTGGTGCAAAATTTATAATATTTAAATATTAAATCATCTATATAATGGAAAGTGTAAATGTACAAGCTAGGATTAAAAGTCTGCTTCATAAATGAGTTTTCATAAAAGAACATATACAGGTTGGCCATATTTGAAGAGAAGTTCGTTCCCATTGGAATACCCAGTGTTTGCTTTTATACTTATTCATTAAAAATAACATAACTGTTATAAATACAGAAATGGGGTATATTTTTACAGTGAATCCTAGTAAATTTAGATTTGGATATAGCTATTTCATTATTTATAAAATTATCAAACAAATCATTGAAAACCCTGAATACATCTTTTAGGTCTATTTTAGTATACAATGTAGTAAAGTCGTGTGTGAAAATAGGACTGGCAGTTTTGAAGAATTTAAATTATTTAAACATTCCAAAATTGGAATGTTATTTCTAATAATACAAAAATATTTGTTCTGGTCGTTTTAAGACTATGTGTTTTTATCTGTTCAAATAAGACATCTAGAATATTGTTGTATATAGTACTGTGGAAACAGACTTAATAACTGTATTTAAAGAATTAGTAATAAATATGAATTTCACAGGATTTTGATGCAATTTTGTAATTACATATAAAAATGGTAAATTCGTATAATAATAATATGTATGGATATTCAAAAAAATAATGTTATTACTAATTTAAAGAAGGCTATTAAAAAAGTGTGTAAATTATACGCACAAATTTTACCTAATGAAATTAATACCACAAGTTCTTTTACAAAAGTACTTTAAAGAAAACCAAAATTACAGCCAGCTTTATCAATCGGGGTAATAACCAATTGTTTTTAATTTATTTTATTTTCAAATACATTGAAAGAAATATTTAATTTATATCGACATAAATTTAAAGTTCTTAATTGATTCTTTATGTAATTGATAAGATATAATTTCCATCCAAAAAGAAACATGGATTGTTTACTTATTTTAAGAATATAATCATCAAAGTCTTTTAAGATTTCACATTTTTTGTGCATTTTAAAATTCTATATTTACTACCTTTCTTTCATATTGATTGTACTTCATTATCTTTGACAACTTCTAAATTTCCTCTAACTATATGATTATGAAAGATATCTTTAAAAACAATATTATTACAGTTACAAGGTAAGTTGTCAACTTCTATTTCATTAAATTATTCAACGAATTTTTTGTATAGGTAAAGAGAAGAGGTCCTACAGGCTTATTATATTTAAAACTGATTATTGGTTGAAATGATTTTATGGGAAAAATATATTTTT
>NW_013674649.1:18652-26552 GCF_000517525.1 Limulus polyphemus
CTTCCAATAAAACTATTTTATAGCTAGGTAATATCTACAATTAAAATCATAAATAATATTCAACGTTAAACTGCTACACAATTAAAAACATTTTATTTAGGCCTATCTATGGCCTTCAAAAAGTTGACGACTCTACATGTTTCGACGTTACAACTTTTTGAAGGCCATAGATAGGCCTAAATAAAATGTTTTTAATTGCGTACCAGCTTAACGTTGAATATTATTCATGATTTTAACGTTATTTCTCTCTAAAGTACTTTTATTAAAAGTAACTGTAGCGTTAATTTCATTAAGTGAAATTTGTGGATATAATTATTTACACACAAAACCAAAATCACAACCTGCTTTATCAATTGGGGTAATAACAAATTATTTTTGAATATATTTTATTTTTAAAGACATTGAAAGAAATATCTAATTTATATCGAGATAAGTTTAAGGTTCTTAATCGATTCTTTATGGAATTAATAAAATACAATTTCCATTCAAAAAAAGAAACATGGCGGATAATAGGATTATTTACTTATTTTAAGAATATAGTTATCATTATTTTTCTCTAAGTCTTTTAAGATTTCACATTTTTGTGCTTTTTTAAAATTCTATATTTAGTACCTTTCTTTAATATTGATTGTAATTTTTTTATCTTCCACAACTTCTAAATTTCCTGTGAGTATATGATTATGAAAGATATCTTTAAAAACACTATTATTGCAGTTACAAGGTAAGTTGTCAACTTCTTTTAAATTTGATTCTTCAATGAATTTTTTATAGTTAGTAAACCTGTTTATATTATACTCAATAAAATTATATATTTTTTAATTTAATGAAATAAGATTGCCAGAAAATTTTGATCGTGTTTTTTATATTATTCTAAATAATAGACTAGTTTTGAAATGTTTAACTACTTTAAATTATTTTGAATCGGCTATTTTTTTCGTACGTATGATTTTACTATATTAAATTGGTTTGAAAACTTTATAACAGCATTTAATAGTTTAATTGATAAATTATTAGATGTTAATATAGTTATTTCTAACTACAATTTCACTAAATATAGACGTAAAAATATACTTAAATTTTGTACCTGTAATAACTATATTTTGAAATAATGAACAAGTGCTTAAACAGGGAATTGGTATTCCTATGGAGTTCAGTTTCTTCGAATATAGCTAATTTGTACGTTTAATTTTGTGAAAAACATTTTTAAGCAGTTAACAAACCCAGACCATATGGTTATATTTTCCGTTATGATAAGGATTTAATTTCCACGAATAATTTAAATTTTAATTCTTCGAAAATCTATCTCGCAGCACTTAAAATAGGAAGAAACAACATTTTTATAGTGTGAACGCCTTTCCTAAGTTGACGAAGTATTATTATACTTGTCATATGACATTAGTATTAGGTTAGGTTGGATATTAATTTACCACTACATTATTTACCTAGTTCCTAATGAATGTGGTGTTAAAATATTACTAGGCCTAATACTAACGTCAAATGCAAGTATAATTAAGTAACAATACTAATTATATTGCACATTATTTAGATATATAACTTGTTTTTATAGTATACAGAGTGCAATTGGATTTATTTGTTAAAAGACGAGAATTTCGCTATTCTCGTTTAAACTGCTCAAATAGTGTGGTTACCTATATTCTATTGTCATTACCAACCAAAAAAAATTTGTAACTGTTTGTAAAAATTTTACTTTATTTTTAGATAATGTTGAATTATCAGCAAGAAAACATTTCACTTTATACTCTCAAACTGTTCTTTTCACAGGGCAAGTTTTTGGCAAGATGCAGACAACTTGTCAATCTGCTGCAAAATATTGTTATTCCGACCTTGCAATGACAAGTCAAGGTCTTTGAACTAAGCTAAAATATCAGCCAGGTAGCACGGTACTAAAAGTCATTTTTCATCCATAGACAGTCTACCAAAAAAAACCCAAAACACGAAATTCGGCTTTCAGCTGCACAATGTGACTGAATATCTTCCCACGAAACAGCCAGCACATCCCTGTACTTGTGTTAGCAGAGATTACATCCATACGCCTCGCAACAGTGTCAAGGAATAGACTTGAGGGCCTCACCATACCTAACACAATGTCTCCTATACTGTGTGGCTTCATACTTTTTGATATCAAATAAGATACTTCTGAAGAAGCTTTTGGTGGAAAAGTAGCCTGCTTTTCAGTTGTTTCAGTTGTTGCTTGAAGAATTCGTTGGTTTTGCCCACATGCTCAGAGTGTTTGGTTTCCAAATGTCTTGTAAGTTTATTTATCTTCATGTTGTCAGTAACTAAAATCAGCGATTAAATAACGCACAGCGATTGTTCATCGTTAATAACACAATTTAAATAATCCTCCTAGTACTAAAACACTTTTAAGTTTCGGTTTACCGACAAAAACCGAGGAAGTGTCTGGTCCAGCCACAGGGCCATCAAATTCGTTTTTCTTCATTATCACCACCATTTAACGACTATCTCTATTTGTTTACTTCGGAACCGTCACACGAAGAAACATGAGATCTTTTTTTTTTTGTCGATATGTAACACCCACTTATCCAAGGTTTTGAAAACTAGTAAATGTATATTAACGTTCAAAAGTTGAAATTAAAAAGCTGACAAATGTGTTCAAAAAGTCATCATACCTCGGCCATCCACTCAACAGTTTCTCTGCGTTACACAATTTGCGCAAAACGCCCTCACTAACAGTCGAAGCGTGCTAAAACAGCAGACAGCTGGAATGGTATACATTCAGGCTTTCAAAACTTAAATTGCTTCCGCTAAAATCAAAGCCCTTCATAGGATATGAGAAATAAATATGTTTATAAAATTTATGATACTTAACTATAAATAAAAAATTCATCAACATAATTCGAGTTTTCTTTGATATTTCTTAAATTAAATAATAATGAAAAAGACGTGTTTAATTAAACCAGAATCACATCTTGCTCAAGAAACAATATCCTATAAGTGGAGCCACTGTACTTTGTCTTGTGATAACAAGAAGGAGGAAAATGAGGGTTTACTTTCTGCTGTTAGAATTAGGCTGTTTAAGTTTTTAAATTAATTAATATTGTGTACAGTTGAAATAAAAGTATATAACGAAATCCAAAAAATGGTAAACTTTTACCTCTGCTTTTGAATATTTTAACTGTAGAGGGTAAAAATATTTATACGAGAAACTTCAAAATAGTGTTTATAATTTTAATAATTTATCTTAAATTAAAAGTTAAAATATTTATGTGCTCAATTATGAATAACTAAACTAGGGATACAGTGATTAACAACGATAATTAGTTAATACCAGCAGGTAGTTTAAACTGTTAAAGTGAATACTATTAGAAGAAATAGATCAACCAATGACAATAGCTTGTAGGTTGTAATAAATGTACAAAAAACTATTATGTATATGTAATTTATTCTGTTTCTATTATTTTGAACGTTGTAGTCTTATAAGTTATATGAAATACTGTTAGTGTTAGCCTAATATTAATAGTAATACCTAACATTTTATCAAACATTGCTTAATATGTATTCTTTCTTACATTGCACAATATTCAAATTCAATGCTAAAATTCATGATCTGTGTATCCCACATTTACATTGGTCATTTAATTCTGTAATTTCTGCATTTTTATTCTTGTAACCTAACACAAAACTGGCTTATTAATTATATAGTTTTAAATCCCTATGAATCACTCCATCTGATGAGCTCAGCACAGATAACCCTTGGTGTAACTTTGTGCTTGACAAGAAACAAATAAGTATTCTGTGTTAATTACATGAATCTACATGTACACTAGTGTGTTTATACAGATAAGCTAATAATAGGACTTGCTAAAAGTTGTAATCATGTGTTTATGTACATTAAACATAATGGTTTAAGCAGTAAAAGATAGTTAACACTGATAAAAATTACATAAACTACAGTAACAGATGTTTTTTTTTTGTTTGTGAAAAATTTCTGCATTTTGTGATTTGTTTTTATTAAAAAAGTTCTGTTTGTTACATTAAGACATATATTGAATTATTCTTTCTAATATTGAGTGCTATTTTAAATATACTCTAGAAAAGAAAATACAGAAAATCCTTAAATGTAATGGGAACCAACATAATCATGAATTAAATTTCTGTGGACCATTAACTGCACAAAAATGCAAGCACAGTGTTTTCCAAGGTTATGATTTTAATTAAATTTACTAACCGTGCAACTTTTTAAAGAAATGTACCACTCGTTTTCATTGATAAGTAAAATTTTAAGCCGAGATCATTAGTTGTGAGCTATCGTTTAATGCTACAGTTAAGAATAAATAAATAAAGAATAGAACATGAATTTTGGTTTTGACAACTTCTGTTTCAGTCGTACGAGGAGGAAGACTACCCTCGGGGAGATTATATCGTTGGTTCTTTTCCCAAGGATTTTGGTTATGGTCCAGATGATCAAGATGGTGAGATTGAAGTTGCCAACACAACACAAAAACCCAGGATTCTTCTGATGGGACTTAGAAGGTTCATCCATCAGTCATAGTATATATAAAAAAAACTTGGCTTACCCCACAGCATGTCTTATCTCTCATCTGAAATATTCAATTCATTCTTTACTTTTGAGTTAAACAGTGTTTTGCTCAAAAAAATAAGGAAAAAATTATGATAAAATTACAAAACCTAATATTTTCTAGTCAGTAGAGGTCACATTAAATCAACTAAAAAAACACACACACACAATTATTTTCCCTAGTTTTTATCTGTACCATAAGCTACATTTTTCATTTAATGTGTTTGTTACTTATACTTGAGAAGCAGAAAATTCAAAATTTACTAATTTAAAGTTCTGAGATGTAGATATTAAAATTCCTGTATTTCATTTAACTTGTAACCTGGTGGTTGGGGCACTCGACTCATGACCTGCAGGTCATGGAATCGAAATCTGTTCATAACATGCTTGATCTTTCAGCCATGGGGGCATCATAAAGTCATGGTCAATCCCACTAATTGTAGGTAAAGATTAGCTCAAGAGTTGGCTGTGGGTTGTGTTCTCTAGCTGCCTTCACTCTAGTCTATCATTTTGAAATGAAGGACAGTGAGCACAGATATCCCTCGAGTAGGTTTACACGTCATTCAACAAATGTCATTTGTGTAACAGTTGTCTCTATACAGGTACCAAGTTTTAATTCCAACTTGTGATGAGATAGTGTAAGGGTGGTGTAACTAACTGTATTACCAACTAAACTGGCATGTTCACTAAATATATTAAAATTATGTTACTTATTTCCAACATGTATCTCTCGTTCCCCTCCTTTGATATTCTAGATTTTACTACCGAATGTTACAGCAACTGGAAGAATAAATGTTTCAAAGAGATAACTATCATTTTATTCAATTGATATTCTCAGTTTTACAAAGTACATTTACTGTAGAATTGTGTGCATTGTTTTTGTCTCTTTATTCTAAAAACGACATTGATGTATTAAAAAGAAGGCAGTGAGTGGTTGCTGTATTAGTAGTCGAAGTAACAGAACTTCACAACAATGAGCCTGCCTGAACCTAAGATCTGGTGGCAGAAACTACCAATGACATATGAGGAAGTCCATGCTTAGAATAATACTTTGAATTTCCTTGTATCTTGGGGCAAATAAAGTGTAGAAAGTTTTTATTTCCTTCATAATTTTCCTCGTAATAGAAACAAAATTATTTTTACAAACTGATTTAGTATAAAAATTTTAGTTGAATAAATGGTATAGTAATTACTTACAATGTTACCTGTAAATGAAACAAAAAGTAGAAAAACCTTGGTTTTTTATTATATCATTGATCAAAAAGTAATGTTTTATTTATGGAATAAAGTATTGAATCATTATTTGACGAAGGGGTGTCAGTGTCACTGGTTTCGGACATTAGTGACCTTTGCCCTCTGTTGTCGTGCTCAGTGGGACTAAAAGCCATGTTTAAGTATGAAAACTTGTTCCAAGACAAATCACGAGTATAACTGATGCTGTGTGTTACAACTTACAGTATCTTACTTCACAACTAACACTGTACATCAGACAGCTAATTTAAAGCAAGCATGGAAAAACATATTTCATTTATATCGTATGTCACCAGTAAATGCACTAAGAGTCTTGGTGTATGTCACACAATGGGTGACTTAATGTTTATTTTATATTGAGCCTATCTCGGTTGTTCTGTTTATTAGTATTCTTTAAGATTTAAAAGTTTGTATTTTTATACATGGTACATGCGACTTTACAGGAGCGGGAAGTCGTCAATCCAGAAGGTAGTCTTCCACAAGATGTCTCCAAATGAAACATTGTTTTTAGAAAGCACAAACAAAATTATCAAAGATGGTAAGTTTTGGGTCTTAGTTTTGTGTTGATCTAGAAGAATATTCTTTTAATTAATACAAACTACGTTTTGGTAATAAGAGTTAGTCATCATAGTTAAGCCTAATGTCAATTAGTGCAATTTTATTGTGCAGAAGAAAAGAAATATGACATGTTTGATTTTAATAAAGTCATTAAAGAATCATCATTACAGTCAAAGAGCAACAGTATATTATTGATAGATGGAGATCGTGGCTTGATAGTTAAACGACATCACTGTGTCCTGTGAATAGTTAAAAAAGTAGCTTGCAAACATGACTTTAATAAAGTCATTAAAGAATCATCATTACAGTTGAAGAGCAACAGTATATTATTGATAGATGGAGATCGTGGCTTGATAGTTAAACGACATCATTTGTCCTGTAAATAGCTAAAAAGTAGCTTGCAAACATGACTTTAATAAAGTCATTAAAGAATCATCATTACAGTCGAAGAGCAACAGTATATTATTGATAGATGAAGATCGTGGCTTGATAGTTAAACGACATCACTTTGTCCTGTAAATAGCTAAAAAGTAGCTTGCATTGCTCACTTTTAAGGATCGTTGAACATATAAGTGTTTGAAATGGGATAAGACTTGGGAAGATTTTGTGATTTAGCTGAAATTGCTGATATGTGCAGTAGCTGCGATGACATTGAAAGATTTTGTGAGTATCGAACTTCTATATTATTCCAGATATTTCCAATAGTTCATTTGTCCAGTTTCAAATTTGGGATTTCCCTGGACAGATTGATTTTTTTGACCCAACGTTTGACTCTGAGGTTATATTTGGTGGCTGTGGAGCTTTAGTTTTTGTAATAGATGCTCAGGTAAGTAGATTAAGTATTATTTTTGTTTTTTTTACAATACTCGTTAACATTTAATTAATTAATATCTTTTATTATTTTCTTCACGAAACTACTACTTACACGTGTACGTGTCAAATAATGTAGTGTGTTATTAACTACCTCTGGTGATTTTGTTTAGTATTTTTTAGTAACTAACATCAGGTTTGCTACTTTGTAATCAGCCTAAAACAAACCTAACTCACAAATAAATCTCCTAAATCTAGTACGTAGTTAACAACTTAAAAAAACTAACATATTAGATCAAGCTCATAGACGCCACTAGCTTAGTTTATTAGGCATACTCAAATAATTTAAAAATACTATGAAAGAATTGGAAATATTGTTTTTTATTACAATTAAATATAAATAATGTTGGTTTATTAGAGAATCATAATCATTTCACAAAAACAACTTAATCAGTGGTTCTTACTGTTTGTTCCTTGAGTTTGGTTTAACATTACAAACATTGGTCTCTCAGATCATTTCTTTTCTAGCATATCAACCTGCAATTACTACAGAGATGGGTTAGTAGGAAGTTGGATAAGTTATTTCAACCATTATTAAACACTTGTTGTAAGGAAGGGTTAGTAGGAAGTTGGATAAGTTATTTCAACCATTATTAAACACTTGTTGTAAGGAAGGGTTAGTAGGAAGTTGGATAAGTTATTTCAACCATTATTAAACTT
>NW_013674650.1:0-3680 GCF_000517525.1 Limulus polyphemus
AGGTTGTTACCGAATGACAAGGGTCATAGGTTGTTACCGAATGACAAGGGTCATAGGTTTGTACTGAATGACAAGGGTCATAGGTTGTTACCGAATGACAAGGGTCATAGGTTTGTACTGAATGACAAGGGTCATAGGTTGTTACCGAATGACAAGGGTCATAGGTTATTACCGAATGACAAAAGTCATATTGCGAGTCGAGCGCCTTATCCACCTGGCCATGCCGGGTCTCAAGAAAGTGTTGGCGAGTTAAGTTTATCGTGAATAATACGAAGAAATCACTATTAACGAGGGTTGTTGGCAAATGAGATTATTTTTCCCGTATAGGACTAGTGTGGCCTAGTGATTAGAGTGATCGGGCTGTAAATCCAAGGACTCCGGGTTCGCGCCCTGTTGTCGCCAAAATCCTCTCAAAACTCCAGGATCGTGGGCGCGTTACTAAAGTAACAATAAAATCCTATTAATCGATCAGACAAGAGTAGCTCAAGTTTTGGTTGCCTTCCTTTTGGTCTATCAGCTCAATATTAGAGATGGCTAAGCTCCAATAATCCTTGTTTTAAACAAACAAAGTTTTCCCACACAATACAAGTTGGAAGCTCAGACGGTCAGTCAGTCCTAGTTCGTTCAGTATAGCCCACTTTTACGGGTCATCTCACGACAGTATCAACTAGGCCAAACTGGTATGATAAAACATTAGTTAAGGAAGAGGTGTAAAAGATGTCTGGTTGCACACATTCTCACCTAACATGTGTAATCTGAAATGGTTGAACAACCATCGTATAAACATATATATATATATATATGTGTTATATTTTTGTTTTGTTTTTCTTTTCGACGAAGATAAACTGAAAATATATTCTGTGACGTAGAGGTCAGATGCATTCCCGTATCCTTCAATAGGCGAAACTTCAGTCCAAAGCAGATGGTACAGCCAATCAAAGAATACCTTGGGTCTCTACGTCACAGATTATATTTTCAATTTCACCCTCGTTGAAAAAGACAAATATATAACATATGTATATATATATATAATCATTAAACAGTTCGTTCCCTGTATAACACCGAATAATGAATTCGGCGAAATGTCAAAACATTTTCGCATATCTAAATTAATTTAGGTTACTGTATGACGAATTAAAAAACAAACAAACTCGACACGTTTCTTAAAATACATCTCATTAGTTAGTTCTCTTTCTTATCTTCGATTTTTAATATAAAAAAATCGTTCAGTGACTTGTCTATATCAAGTCGCAATGGAACTGCGTGTATCAGAAATACGTTCTGGTATTATATGGCGCTACGTAGATACTGAGATGCCACCATAGGTGTGTTGACTGGTATTATATGGCGTTACGTAGATACTGTGATGCCACCATAGGTGTGTTGACTGGTATTATATGGCGCTACGTAGATACTGTGATGCCACCTCGCCATATAATACCAGTCAACACACCTATCTACGTAGATACTGTGATGCCACCATAGGTGTGTTGACTGGTATTATATGGCGCTACGTAGATACTGTGATGCCACCTATAGGTGTGTTGAGATCGGGGATTTAGAAGTACGAAGATGGGAATATCCCTCGCGTTATTTAATGACGTTGGAAAAACATAGGAATATGAATCAATTTGAGGTTCTAGGACCATCTAAAAAAGAAACCTGTAACAAGTCCTATCTCAACTGAGGTAAGCAA
This sequence comes from Limulus polyphemus, assembly GCF_000517525.1. Lineage (NCBI taxonomy): Eukaryota > Metazoa > Arthropoda > Merostomata > Xiphosura > Limulidae > Limulus > Limulus polyphemus. The sequence continues at coordinate 1,697 of NW_013674650.1, forward strand.
ACTGCGACGTCTTGTAACAGGTGAAAGCAAAATCAAAATTTCAAAGGGGGAATGGCAAACGTTGTTCACATGTAAAGGAAAAAACGGATCTCCATCTTCATTTAATAACCTAACACAAGTTGCTTCCACGACATATCTGTTCAACCGTCACATGCCTCAAGCAGTTGGATGATGAAACAAGTATTCATACTATTCCGTACAAAAGATACCGATCAAGTCGCCGTGCGCAGCGAGCACCTGTGGATTTCTGTGTGGTTATATGATAAAACGGGCTCTGGGAAACCTTCCTCGTATACTAGTTGGTTGATAGAAACCATGCAGAGAGAAGTGGTGTACATTGGACATGACAACCTTGCGACAAAGTCTTTTGCAAAGGAAACGCGGGTATATTGTTAAGGTGTCAGATAGAGTGTGAAGAGTCGTTGTGACATAGACTGTAATGGCGTGGTAAGTCGTTGTGACATAGACTGTAATGGCGTGGTAAGTCGTTGTGACATAGACTGTAATGGCGTGGTAAGACGTTGTGACATAGACTGTAATGGCGTGGTAAGTCGTTGTGACATAGACTGTAATGACGTGGTAAGACTCCAAAATCGTTTCCGTATAACGTAGCCAACGTACGTAGTATCAGAACTTTTTTAACTGGTATTACAAACTTTCTGTACAGCTTAAGAAAGAGGAATAATAGATGTTGGCGTGTTTGAAGAATTAGCTGTATAACTAACATTATATTCTGATCATACATTATTTTGTAATCTAGACAACCTCACTGTGAGAAAGAGGAGGAGTCTCCCAAACACGACGCTCAATTTCTTGATCTTATTTCAACTAAACATGATTATTCAGGTTAGTAAATATAGGTATATTTATATAAGGGTTTACCGTTCAGATTGTAGGTTAAACATAGAGGTATTGTACTTAAAAATAAGTGTTTTACTTTTATATAGTGAGCTTTTCTCGTGTGCTCTGCGAATCGAGCGTCCTAACTATCAAGCCATGCCAGGCCAAATATAAAGTGTATATAATAATGTATCAATAATATTATATCTGGTGTATCCGACAAAACCAGCTGGGAGGCTCATTACTCTTGTTGTTGTCAAAGCTATACAATGAGCTATCTGTGTTTTGCCCTTCACGGGTATCAAAACCTGGTTTTTAGAGTTATAAGCTTTTAGACTTAGCGCTGATCCCCTAGGGGTGGCGGGAGTCTCGAATTTGAAAGACGTCGTTGTTCAGACACTAGCTATAAAATAAATCGCTTGACAACAACTGTTACGATGTGAAATGTCACAACAAATCAGAAAAGGTTAAGAATGTTTAACAATATATTATTCATTTCTTTTAACGTCGCGTATTATTAATCATTATTTAAATATCGGTAAAGATACGTTGGGGCACTAAGACTAAAGTACACAATTCTGTTGCATTAAACTTGGAGATCAATTTACCAACATTCTATTTTTAGGACCTCCTGACGTCACACACATAAGTGCAAAATGGACTCGTGCTTTGGCAGTGGAATTCCAGCCCAGGAAGTATCCGGAGGAGGTTATTCTGACGATGGATAGTAAACCACTACTCACTTCATCAAACACTGTTCGGGTATTGTTTATACGTCAGTCGAAACATCTTGGAATCGTTTTTTATCCTAATTGTTTTACAATGATGCATTAAGCAATCAATTAATGTAATAAACTGATCTTTTTGGTACACTTTTATTACTGAGGCTACGAAAAAGTAGCAATTTAAAATAAATGGTTTAATTCAACAGAATATAGTTAGATAAATAATTTTATCTAATTATGTGTTATATTAGTTAAGAACAAGTAGCTTTGAGGAATCTCTGAACTAATGTTTCGTCTGTTGTATTGTATTCTTGTCTTTTCTCTTCCATGTTAAATAATTCATTACAAATGAACTAATGTTTCGTCTGTTGTATTGTATTCTTGTCTTTTCTCTTCCATGTTAAATAATTCATTACAAA
>NW_013674650.1:4588-6724 GCF_000517525.1 Limulus polyphemus
CACTGCATTCAGTACCATCAGTAAACACTGCACTCAATACCATCAGTAAACACTGCACTCAATACCATCAGTAAACACTGCACTCAATACCATCAGTAAACACTGCATTCAGTACCATCAGTAAACACTGCATTCAGTACCATCAGTAAACACTGCATTCAGTACCATCAGTAAACACTGCATTCAGTACCATCAGTAAACACTGCATTCAATACCATCAGTAAACACTGCATTCAGTACCATCAGTAAACACTGCATTCAGTACCATCAGTAAACACTGCATTCAGTACCATCAGTAAACACTGCATTCAGTACCATCAGTAAACACTGCATTCAGTACCATCAGTAAACACTGCATTCAGTACCATCAGTAAACACTTTACTGATGGTACTGAATGCACTTGTCTTTTATCTTCCGTGTTAAATAATTCATTACAAATGAACTAATGTTTCGTCTGTTGTATTGTCTTCTTGTCTTTTCTCTTCCGTGTTAAATAATTCATTACAAATGAACTAACGTTTCGTCTGTTGTATTGTCTTCTTGTCTTTTCTCTTCCGTGTTAAATAATTCATTACAAATGAACTAACGTTTCGTGTGTTGTATTGTCTTCTTGTCTTTTCTCTTCCGTGTTAAATAATTCATTACAAAGCCAACCTCAAACTTCATGGATACTGTTTTCCATTATTCTATTCATTTCAGTGGCGGGAGGGTGAGAGTGGGGTGGGAGAAAGAATAGCGGGTGAGGGTATGTCATCAACTTTTGTTGCTGTTGAAACCCTCAATGAAAGAGAAAAGAGGATATCGGTGCCAGTAGAAACGCAGAGGATTGGAGAAGATGAAATTACAGCACAAACTTCTTTGATAAGTAGTTTTCTGGAAACGAACGAAGTGAGTGATATTGACCACGTGACTTATTTTAAACATGTCGGATTTTGTGTGTATGGAATTAGACCCTTGTAACAAAAAAAAATAATCTTACAGAAATCCTTAAAGTGCAAGTAATTTTCATAAACATTTAAAGATTATTAAGCTAGAGTAGTATAAAATAAAAATATAAAAACTTGGATTAAAACTGATGGTTAGTTTTAAACTAAAATAAATAAATATAGACTTCACAAAAACCTATTTTAACTCGTAAACGTAGCTTGGAGTGTTGTTGTTTTTCTATATTAGGTGGCTATACTATTTAATCAAACACGTGTATCAACTACTGTGAGAATCATGTCACAAAAACACCTACATATGTTTTGATGTAGTGTGGCTCTTTTTCCTAAGTCCACCGGTAGGTTATCGGTAAGTTTACGGACTCTGGGGTGGACACAGCAGATAGCCCAATATGGCTTTGCAGAAAAACAAACAAACATTTTTCTACAGTCCAGATTATTTATAGCCTAATTCACAAGTTACTTAAATATATATATATATTTCGCAGCTGTGACACTATAGTGTCCGCTAAAACAAGAGTTATATCAGTCACTGGGTAGCAACGTTAACGTTGTATCAAAAACTGGCAAAGCCGCAAACGAACTGTTCGTTTGTTGCAAAAATACCCGTGCTACGCGCAGCATTAAACGTCACTTTCGTTTGACGTCGGCTACACATACTTTGCTACCGACCACCTCGTTCAGTTGAGCCATCATTCGTGGTAGTAAGTTGTTAAAGTTGAAATGGCTGTGAAACTGGAATAATTTATCTAATTTCCTATCCACTAAATTGAACTACAATTGTGTAAGTCCACCTGACTTTCTACTTTACTTTTATTAAAAACTGGAATAATTTATCTAATTTCCTATCCATTAAATTGAACTACAATTGTGTAAGTCCACCTGACTTTTTACTTTACTTTTATTAAAGTTCATTCAGCTAGTTTCTTGGAAAAAAGTTGTGAAACCAGACAGTCAGGAAACTATGTTATATATAGCTAATATCCATATTTCACATTCATGAGTCTTCTAACCTTTCTAACCTAGCTGACAGTGAAATCATGAGGGCGACAATGATGACACATAAATCTGAAGCAGCGAGTGCAGTGTTTACTTATGGTATTGAATGCAGTGTTTGCTGATGGTATTGAGTGCAGTGTGTTTCGTCTGTTGTATTATCTTTTTAGTTCATTTATAATGAATTATTTAACA
>NW_013674650.1:7724-10698 GCF_000517525.1 Limulus polyphemus
GTGTTTACTAATGGTACTGAATGCAGTGTTTACTAATGGTACTGAATGCAGTGTTTACTAATGGTATTGAATGCAATGTTTACTTATGGTATTGTACTGAGTGTAGTGTTTAATGATTGTTTGTGTGAAGTATAGTGTTTAAGGATTGTTTGTACTGAATGCAGTGATTAATGATTTTTTTACTGAGTGCAGTGTTAAATGATGGTATTGAGTGCAGTGTTTAATGATAACATTGAGTGCGGTGTTTAATGATGGTATTGAGTGTAGTGTCTAATGGTTGCTTGTGTTCAGTGCAGTGTTTAATGATTGTTTGTGTTCAGTGCAGTGTCTAATGATTGTTTTTGTTCAGTGCAGTGTTTAATGAGTGTTTGTGTTCAGTGCAGTGTTTAATGATTGTTTGTGTTCAGTGAAGTGTTTAATGAGTGTTTGTGTTCAGTGCAGTGTCTAATGAGTGCTTGTGTTCAGTGCAGTGTTTAATGATTGTTTATGTTCAGTGCAGTGTTTAATGTGTGTATGTGTTCAGTGCAGTGTTTAATGAGTGCTTGTGTTCAGTGCAGTGTTTAATGATTGTTTATGTTCAGTGCAGTGTTTAATGTGTGTATGTGTTCAGTGCAGTGTTTAATGAGTGTTTGTGTTCAGTGCAGTGTTTAATGAGTGTGTTCAGTATAGTGTTTAATGAGTGTTTGTGTTGACAGAGTGGGATAACTTGTAACATGATTTTGCTGCATGAAAGCTACTTCAATAAACCAATTCCTGAAACAGATTTCTGTCATCCAGTAACTACATGGAATACGATACGACATAATATCACAAATGACTGGTTTATTTAGGTTACTAACCATGAACGGACACCATCCAACTTTTATAAACTTGTTTTGTTATCACTTTCTATCTCTTCCTAACCAGATCTTAGATACATAGAGCCAGAGTAACTTACAAATATATATCGTTCTGCCACTTGAGTATCGTTTGAACAATTTTACGACCTTTGATGGTTGTTTTTCATGTTTAAAAACATTCTTATCTAGCATTTGATATAATTTTACTTGTTAATTTTGTTAGATAGATTGTGACATTTTTTGTGTGACTACGTAATTGAGATATTTATATTGTCATCGAAAATCGTTGTACTGTTAAATTGTTGTACTCGAGAACAACGTGTCATTACGTTGTATTGTTATGTAATTGTCAAGTAAACTAAATCCGATGTAATTTTCTTTGCAACTTTAAAATACTGAAAAATGGATTAATTATTTGGTTGCAAAACGCTCACGCATATCATTGATATTTTTCTATATTTTTTTCAGAAGCCGGCAAGGTCTAGAGCGCAACGTTATGTTCTCTCTACGGCGGTATGATCTAGAGCGCAACGTTATGTTCTCTCATACTCAATCTCTTACCCATGAACTGTGTGAAAGAAAAAAAAAATAGTGCCTTGAAATTGGTTTCAGCTAAAGTAGAAAAGAAATGGATTCATACATCACGTTTTCATACGTCACGTTTTCAGTCCTTCAGTACAGTACGGTACAGCGTACGTTGTGGTCTTGTGAGATATCCTGAATTTAAAGGTGTTTGTTCGTTTCAGAGTTTTCGTTACAAAAGATATAAAAAACGTGTAAGTCATACTTATTATAAATGTCTAAAATAAATTACGTTTATTCTATTTTTATTGACTTATTATACCTCGACACATATATCTGGATCTTTATCAAAACTATAAAGTACAGGAATTTTATTTAGTTGAAAAAAGTTTACAATTAACGTTAGCGTACAACATATATTTAATACGTCTAAACACAATCTTCCAGAACCTAACAACACATTATAAACACAATCTTCCAGAACCTAACCACACATTTTAAACACAATCTTCCAGAACCTAACCACACATTATAAACACAATCTTCCAGAACCTAATCACACATTATAAACACAATCTTCCAGAACCTAACAACACATTATAAACACAATGTTCCAGAACCTAATCACACATTATAAACACAATCTTCCAGAACCTAATCACACATTATAAACACAATATTCCAGAACCTAATCACACATTATAAACACAATCTTTCAGAACCTAATCACACATTTTAAACACAATCTTCCAGAACCTAATCACACATTATAAACACAATCTTCCAGATCCCGTCTGCACTTGAAACTTCTCCGTTCATATTTAAGTTTCTTCATCTTGATAACTAAGATTATGTATTATTGCCCGATACTACGGTTCCCATAGTAACAAATTTACGTGAAGGACGGAATAATCCACCTTGGTCTTAGAACACACATCATGACTGTACGTGGACGTGAGATTCCAAGACCACATTCAAAACAAAAGATCAAAAATTCCATTAGAATTAACCTGGGACACTATACAGGAACGTGATTCATGAATAATTGAACTGGGACACTATACAGGCACGTGATTCATGAATAATTAAACTGGGACACTATACAGGAACGTGATTCACGAATAATTATACTGGGACACTATACAGGAACGTGATTCATGAATAATTAAACTGGGACACTATACAGGAACGTGATTCATGAATAATTAAACTGGGACACTATACAGGCACATGATTCATGAATAATTAAACTGGGACACTATACAGGAACGTAATTCATGAATAATTAAACTGGGACACTATACAGGCACGTGATTCATGAATAATTATACTGGGACACTATACAGGAACGTGATTCATGAATAATTAAACTGGGACACTATACAGGCACATGATTCATGAGGACTGCCGTGATTCAGCCTCTTCCTCGTGAAACAAGCCATTGGCTTCATGAAGCTGGAAACTTGTGAATGTTTGTCTTCAAGTCCTTGTTAACGATACTTGTGAATGTTTGTCTTCAAGTCCTTATTAACGATACTTGTGAATGTTTGTCTTCAAGTCCTTATTAATAATACTTGTGAACGTTTGTCTTCAAGTCCTTATTAACGATACTT
>NW_013674650.1:11675-26816 GCF_000517525.1 Limulus polyphemus
TCAAGTCCTTATTAACGATACTTGTGAATGTTTGTCTTCAAGTCCTTATTAATAATACTTGTGAATGTTTGTCTTCAAGTCCTTGTTAACGATACTTGTGAATGTTTGTCTTCAAGTCCTTGTTAACGAAACTTGTGAATGTTTGTCTTCAAGTCCTTGTTAACGATACTTTTGAATGTTTGTCTTCAAGTCCTTACTAACAATACTTGTGAATGTTTGTCTTCAAGTCCTTACTAACAATACTTGTGAATGTTTGTCTTTAATTCCTTGTCAACGATACTTGTGAATGTTTGTCTTTAATTCCTTGTCAACGATACTTGTGAATGTTTGTCTTCAAGTCCTTACTAACGATACTTGTGAATGTTTGTCTTCAAGTCCTTATTAACGATACTTGTGAATGTTTGTCTTCAAGTCCTTGTCAACGATACTTGTGAATGTTTGTCTTTAATTCCTTGTCAACGATACTTGTGAATGTTTGTCTTTAATTCCTTGTCAACGATACTTGTGAATGTTTGTCTTCAAGTCCTTACTAACGATACTTGTGAATGTTTGTCTTCAAGTCTTTGTCAACGATACTTGTGAATGTTTGTCTTCAAGTCCTTACTAAAGATACTTGTGAATGTTTGTCTTCAAGTTCTTATTAACGATACTTGTGAATGTTTGTCTTCAAGTCCTTATTAACGATACTTGTGAATGTTTGTCTTCAAGTCCTTGTCAACGATACTTGTCCCACTTTCATCGCAATAGTTTTTTTTTTTTACCAGAAAGTTCCCTTTCGTAATCGTTTCCCTTACTTCGTATATAAGGGTGTTGTTCCAAATTGTTCTATCATCTCTGTTCTATAAACGCTCTGCTATGCGATTGTTTTTTAAGCTCCCGTGATAATATTGGAGGCCCTGAACTTCGAAGTTATATTTTTATGTTTGGTCGTATAAAAATTTCATTCCATGAATATCGTTGTTGTGGTAATCAAGGGAGTGATATTGGGTGGGTCAGAGATTAAAATCTCTCGTCGTCCGCTCTGCCCGGATATCGAAAAATTATAATAAAAAGTGAGCTTTATAATTCAAAAAAAAATACTTTTTTATTTTAATGACGTCATGGGTTTAGCAATCTGTCGTTGTGACAGACGCTATTTAAAAATTAAAGTACATAAAGCAATCTCCATTCCATTAAATATTCGTTACATTTTACATCTAATAAACATGAAGCTTCGATGGTTGGATCAAATATTACAGCACGTGGTTTCCAGAAGTCTGGATGAAATATTAAAAAGTTTAAACCTAAAATGGAAAACGTTTGTTATAACTGATACGTTATAACTTACAGATTTTTACTTGGCAAGCGTAAGATGTAAATTACTTTGTAAACTCTGTATGATTCTGATGAAATACGGCTTCAATTCACGTTACTTTAACCACTATCATTAAGGTCGGAGAATTAATAACAAAATATTAATTAAAAATCTGGACCAGAGAACAAGGACGCTACCAAGTTCTTATACAAACGTAGTTGATAGATATTGACTAATGTTTAATAATTGATAAATACATAATAAGTAACTAATGTTTAATAATTGATAAATACATAGTAGTGACTAATGTTTAATAAATACATAATAGTAACTAATGTTTAATAATTGATAAATACATAGTGGTGACTAATGTTTAATAAATACATAATAGTAACTAATGCTTAATAATTGATAAATACATAGTGGTGACTATTGTTTAATAAATACATAATAGTGAGTAATGTTTAATAATTAATAAATACATAATAGTGACTAATGTTTAATAATTGATAAATACATAGTAGTGACTAATGGTTAATAATTGATAAATACGTAATAGTGACTAATCTTTAATAATTGATAAATACATAGTAGTGACTAATCTTTAATAATTGATAAATACATAGTAGTGACTAATCTTTAATAATTGATAAATACATAGTAGTGACTAATCTTTAATAATTAATAAATACATAATAGTGACTAATCTTTAATAATTAATAAATACATAGTAGTGACTAATGTTTGATAATTAATAAATACATAGTAGTGACTAATGTTTGATAATTAATAAATACATAATAGTGACTAATGTTTAATAATTAATAAATACATAATAGTGACTAATGTTTAATAATTAATAAATACATAATAGTGACTAATGTTTGATAATTAATAAATACATAATAGTGACTAATGTTTGATAATTAATAAATACATAATAGTGACTAATCTTTAATAATTAATAAATACATAGTATTGACTAATCTTTAATAATTAATAAATACATAGTAGTGACTAATCTTTAATAATTGATTTAAAGATTAGTCACTACTATGTATTTTAATTAATAGATACATAATAGTGACTAATCTTTAATAATTAATAGATACATAATAGTGACTAATGTTTGATAATTAATAAATACATAGTAGTGACTAATGTTTGATAATTAATAAATACATAATAGTGACTAATGTTTAATAATTGATAAACACATAGTAGTGACTAATGTTTGATAATTAATAAATACATAATAGTGACTAATGTTTAATAATTGATAAACACATAGTAGTGACTAATGTTTGATAATTAATAAATACATAATAGTGACTACTAGCCCACACGTCTACCAAACCGGAGTATTTACTTTATTTGATTAAATAAGTTGGTATGGACTCAGACACAATTCAAGAAGAAAGACATTTCAAGCTATCTCCAATAATCAGCAATCCGTGAAATGATGACAGCTGAATTTTTACAATCGATTTTATTTGAAAGTAATGGAAAAAAAGTCAGCTGATTTTAAGAGTAATACAGCGCGTGAGTTGCACGTCTAGCGTACGAGACATCCGCTACGCCCCACATTATATATATATGTTCATTACGAATACGTTTCTTCATTTCTTGATATATTTGTTCATATACGAGTTGAATATTGAACTCCGTAACATATTTTTTAATTATTTCAAAGGCGAATTAAGTTAAATGTGAACGTCATCTGTAATACGTATTACGTTTTCATCAATATATGTTATACTGAAATATACGTTATCATTTTAAACCAAATATATGTTTTTATAGCTGAAATTATACATCACATGGAAACATCCTATAAATAGAGGGTTGAGTGCGTTATATTAAAGCAATATGCAGTAAGTCACGTGACAAACACGGTCTATATATAGTCGCGGTGGGACAGACTGTATCAGAATTACATTTTAAGTAAAATTTTCATACACTCAAATTATAAAAATGTATTCAAATGTTATCTCTTGTACTTAATGGCATTAGAAAGTAAAGTAACGTGTATCAACTTGGGGCTCTAGGACCATCAAGAAAGAGACGTGTACGCAATCTACTCACATGAAATATCGCAACATAGCTCAAGCTGTTGTAAAATGAAACGGGTATTCATGCTTGTTTGTTTGTTTGTTTTTTGGGTTTCGCGCAAAGCTACACGAGGGCTATCTGCGGTAGCCGTTCCTAATTTAGCAGAGTAGGACTTGGGCTACTTGCAACACTAAAACCCAGTATCTTAGTGCATAGAGTGCAAACAGACTATTTTATAATGCCCTCCCCGGTGGCTCAGCAGTAAGTCTGAGGGCTTATAACGATAAAAATCGGGTTTCAAATCTCGTAGTGGGCCCACCATAGCTAGCCCATTGTGTAGTTTTTTGCCTAAGGTAGCTTATGGGAACCCGGTAGGAAAGATTGGTGTGCTTTGAGCATGACGGAGTCTTTTGCTATGCAAACTTTGCTACAAAGCTATTTTCAAGGTGCACGGGAATCAGATAGAACAATGATCGGACGTAGCGACCCACACTGTAACGATGTGGTGAGGCTTGAAAATCGTTTTACGATATCGGATACTAAAATTCTGTATATACTCTCAGTATTAAACCTATTTGAAGGTTAACTAAATATTTCTCATACCCATTCTGCTTACAGTTTTACATAACATAATCCTAACCTAATGATAGATTCTCATACTCAAGCATGAGGAAAAGAATGCTTAATTAATTGTTAGGCCTATCCGTTCATTTGCAAAGATAAATTATATACAGATTAAAAATATAAGCCAACAGTGAAAACTGCTTTTAGTCTAACGTATACTGGATACAAATACGCTATATTAAAAACATTATTGGGACAATACGAAGATACGGATAAGGTCATTAATTCACAACCGCTTATTGTATTGATAACTGGGTGTTGGCTCACGTTTTACAAAATTCACGGCTCGTATCCTGTCACCAGCATAAAATATTTGTAGATTTCTTACGTGACATTGCACCATTCTTGCCTGTCAGAAGTTGATCATGTCCTGACCGTCAGATGGCTTTTAAAGACGTCCAAGGGTGATTCGTTTGGGTAGAACACAATTTTCCGGAGAATAGTTTTTCTCTCAGTAAAACACTCAATTAACTTTTTGACCTGAATATTTTACGAACCTTACTTTGATCAACAATAACCAATTAATAAGGCGGCAATAAAGCCCAAAGAAGTAAAACCCAAAGTAACAAACCCCAAACAAACACAGTCCAAAATAACAAACCCAAAAAAATCAAAGCCCAAAGTAACAAACCCCAAGTACACAAAACCCACAGTAACAAACCCCAAATACGCAAAGCCCAAATAAACAAAGCGAAAAGTAACAAACCCCAAAGCCCAAAGTGACGTAAACTAATCTTCTAAACAATGTGAAACTAAGATTTTCTGTTTAAAAATTGATGCTATGCCCATATTTAAACATTTGTTTACATTGTTAATTATCCAGAATTATTCACTCTATAACACACACACACACACAAACATAATAAGTGTGAAGAATGATTCACAGAATTATTCACTCTATAACACACACATAAACATAATAAGTGTGAAGAATGATTCACAGAATTATTCACTCTATAACACACACACAAACATAATAAGTGTGAAGAATGATTCATATAAAAACCGCTTGTTTTGAATAAATATCTAGCTTTTTTTCATGAAACTGTGTGTCCAGTGCTTTGGGTCATGAAGAAATGTTCGGACGTAAGACATCAGCCAAAGTGAGCTGTGCAGGAAGCGGGTTATACCGTACTGTAGGAAGCGGGTTATACCGTACTGCAGGAAGCGGGTTATACCGTACTGTAGGAAGCGGGTTATACCGTACTGTAGGAAGCGGGTTATACCGTACTGCAGGAAGCGGGTTATACCGTACTGTAGGAAGCGGGTTATACCGTACTGCAGGAAGCGGGTTATACCGTATTACAGGAAGAGAGTTATAGCGTACTGCAGGAAGCGGGTTATACCGAATTGCAGGAAGAGAGTTATACTGTACTGCAGGAAGAGAGTTATACCGTATTGCAAGAAGCGAGTTGCACCGTACTGTAGGAATCGAGTTGCACCGTATTGCAGGAAGCGAGTTATACCGTACTGTAGGAAGCCTGTTATGCCGTACATCTTCATACGTACTAAGATATATTTCAGAAGATCAACAAAGTAACACACAGAGTCGAGGATTGAACTAACTCACAGAGACGCGGGAACAAATTTTAAACTTGCGCTGTTGAAAATAGAAGTTGGAGGCGTATATTTCTTTTTAATGAGAATTAATTATACAGAAAATGGTCGTTTTTTATAATCATATTCACAGACTAAATCAAGTGAATTTTATCTATAGTAATAAAAGAACCTGTCTGTCTGACCGCCATAGCTCCAAGAGAAAAGAATATAGAGACCTGAAACTTTTCACACACACTAAGGGGACTCTGAGGGTGCACACCTAGGTATTATAAATAAATTTTGCCCTATAGCCCTTAAGCTTCATAATTATACTTCCTGTATATGTATGGAAAAGTATCATATTTTTTCTAATTTTCACGAACTGAATGAACAATATGTGAAGGTTTTCTGCCAAATACTCTTTTTTCAACACAAACATGGGAAGAAAAAATACAAATGTCTTATTTTTAATTCTCTCGGGAAAAGTCAACAAACAACGGGAAGAAAAAATACAAATCTGAGAATATTGGAGAATTCGGAGAATGAAAAGAATTCAAACAAAACGCAGGAAGAAAAAAAAACGAATCTTATAAGCATAATTAAAACCATTTGGCTTTAGAAAGAATTGAACTGAATTAAGTTCGGGAAATAGCAACTGACAACTTCATTCAAGAATTGGGACGCTTAACATTGTAATTTGTACTGTCGTGACGTCAGTAAAACGTGCGCATGCCATGAATCACGAGAAGAATTATGCACTCTTTAGGCTACAAAACAGCATGACAAATGAACTTTAAAGCAAAAAATAAAAATATTTGTTCCTCTTAATTTTGATTTTATATACTCTTGAAATAGAACACTTTCGGGGGTCATTTGAAAGTACATATTAATTAATTATGTTGTTGTTCTTCCTGCACGTGAATAGAACACTGTTTCTATCTTATACTTTCTGTTGGGCCTAATTCTCATTACTTTATTATGTCTGAGAACGACCTTAGTCAACAGACGAAACGTTGCAAGGACATATGATTTTAAATTGTTTTATATATATATATAACAAAGATAGATACGGTACTTACTTTATTCTTCCTCACATAATTAGGACTAAAAATAGTTTTAGTCCTAACATACTGATATAGTTTTTTGAAGGTGATTCTAAAGTTTAAAATAGGTTCGAGAAATAAAGCACAGCTGTTTTAAAAACTTTTCTTCTCACATTCATCAAATCGTTATATTTGAAGTTTGAGTCTTTTCTCATGATAATGAATCAATACATCATGATTAGCGCTATTAATGCCGTGAGTAACTTTCAAAGAACTCTGGTTATTAAGAAAAATGATTATACATCAACAGATCTGTTGGAGTAGAAAATTTCAAAAAATAATTACTGTTTATATAAGGCCCTCTAATTTCAAACGCTAGTTTTGCTGAGTCATATTCAATGGTGAATCAAGCATTAAACTAAGTTGCATCATCGTTAAACTCAAAGCAAATGTTTTTCTATTAAATTCACGTTGATCAAATCTGATCGTTTTACAGTATTACATGATATTAGAGAAATACTTCTTTAGAAAAAATTAAATATAAATTATTAATATGGTTTTATATAAAATGTTTAGCTGGTTAGCATTGTTTTCTTACAATTCAAAGTTTCTCGGATACTGCTAAAAACCAGGGAATACATCTGGCAAACTGTTATTAAAGTTTCTGAAATATTGTTATAAAACCAGGGGATACATCTGGCAAACTGTTATTAAAGTTCCTGAGATATTGTTATAAAACCAGGGGATACATCTGGCAAACTTCTATTTAAGTGTTTGGATCTAAATTACAACAACTACCATTACAAAAGCATCAATTACACACACAGTTCAATTGTCGTCATTATATAACATAACAAATATTTAAAAACTCTATTAATGAGTAATTATTATTTCTGAATATTTTTCTGATTTTATTTCATTACTTCGGTCATTTACAGTTTATTAAAATAATGTTTATTTAGCGTTTGTTTTTATATTTTACTTCAGTATTTTAGATATTTAGCTACGCTAAAAAAGCTTATAATGTAATAAAATCGATATTTGTGAAAACATGTTTTTTCTTAAGTGTATGACAACATCATTACTGTGACAAATCGGGTTATTGACAAATCCATTAACCTTTTCAAGATGCCAGAACTAAATTCACTTAACGACTGTACTTGTGCAGTATAATTAAAATAGCCACATGTAGTTGTATTAAACGTACTAGAAATATTTAAATAAATAGCTTACAGCAATAAATCGTCTGCTTGATACATTAAAATACAGGCTCTGTTCTTGTCTGATTTGTAATAGAATAAATCGTCTGCTTGATATATTAAAATACAGAATCTGTCCTTGTCTGATTTGTAATAGAATAAATCGTCTGCTGGGTACATTAAAATACAGGCCTTGTCTTTGTCTGATTTGTAATATAATAAATCGTCTGTTTGATACATTAAAATACAGGCTCTGTCTTTGTCTGATTTGTAATATAATAAATCGTCTGTTGGTACATTAAAATACAGGCTCTGTCCTTGTCTGATTTGTAGTGGCAGAAAACATGACGTTTCAAAATTTAAGAATAAATTAGTTAGGAGTGTAAAAGACTGTTGTATTCCATTATTTACGAGTAATTACAAAATGGGATGTAGTAATTGTTTTCACCCCAGTGGAACAGTGGTAACTCTCAAGACTTATAATGCTAAAAACCGGGTTGCGATACCCGTGGTGAGCACAGCACAGATAGCTCATTGTATAGAGTTTTGCTTAACAACAAACAAATTATTAATTGGCTGGTTATATAACAGTGAATCTTATCTCTTCCCTAATCTCTGTTACCCTAAAAGTTTCTCATTACATTCTAAGTTATTTCGTAGCTTCTTATTTTAACGTTTTTATATAAATATTTATATACACAACGTTATGTTTGAAATATAGTGTTGTTATACACGATGTGCTGTTTGAATTATAGTGTTGTTATACACGACGTTCTGTTTGAAATGGTGTTGTTATACACGACGTTCTGTTTGAAATATAGTGTTGTTATACACGACGTTCTGTTTGAAATATAGTGTTGTTATACACGACGTTCTGTTTGAATTATAGTGTTTTATACACGACGTTCTGTTTGAATTATAGTGTTGTTATACACGACGTTCTGTTTGAAATAGTGTTGTTATACACGACGTTCTGTTTGAAATATAGTGTTGTTATACACGACGTTATGTTTGAAATATAGTGTTTTATACAAGACGTTCTGTTTGAATGGTAGTGTTTTATACACCATATTTTGTTTGATCTATAAAGTGTTGTTTATTTACCAAGGCTTCATTGTTTTCCCTAATTTACAACATATACGTAACACAAATTTATCATTAACATTGACGTTTTAGTATTTAAATTAAAATATTATCTAAGAATAGAGAAATCAAATCTTAGAGTCCTGTGCATTTTAAGAAAGTGTTACTAATTTTAAATTTAAACAATTCTATAATTTGAATAACAACGTTTTCACTGTCTTTATTTATTTATCTTCGACGTGTTTCCACTGTCTTTATTTATTTATCTTCGACGTGTTTCCACTGTATTTATTTATTTATCTTCGACGTGTTTCCACTGTCTTTATTTATTTATCTTCGACGTGTTTCCACTGTCTTTATTTATTTATCTTCTGGATTTCACCAACTTTCATCTGATACAGAGGTTCAACATCTAAAACAGAATAAGAAAACAGAAATGTTGTCCCCTAAATCTAATTCAAATCTTAGAACCAAAACCGTATGCAAACGAACGTTGTTTTCCCGCTCGAAACGGTATTCGATTTGCTAGCCAAGAGTGTCTTAAAGCGGAACTGAACTTTAAAAGAAAATCAAACACGAGAATAACAAACTAATGTAGCTTACCGTCTTAGCTGATCATGAGATATGTCGTTGTTTCAGAAAGTTATATGTTGGCAACACCAACCGATCAAAATAAAATGACTTTTGAATGTCGTTGTTGAACACGACGGAAACAATTCAGTTTATCGACTGATAAAACACGAAAACCTTAACATGAAGAGCCTAACTGTATCATCTCACCAAATATGCTCGCCCTTTCAGCCGTGGGGGCGTTGTAATGAAGAGCCTAACTGTATCATCTCACCAAACTCGTTATTTACAAGTCGGCAAGCGTGAACGATCTACGTGGACACTTTCACACCATACAGGACATAGAGGAAGTCCTAAAAATGTAGGGTAGACTAAGCATAAATTGTGTCGCTAAGAAAGAATTAAGGGGCCATTATAAAAATTCTCCAAAAGTAACTCGATAATTTGAGATATATATCTATACATTTTTACCTCGAAAAACAACAACGACAACAAAAGGTTCTCAATTAAAATGACAGAAATCAAATACTTCATTTTCGTACTTCAAGCGATATTTGTCAACGAAACACTTTTTGTACAGTTTTAAATCACAAATAAACATATAAGAAATAGCAATAAGTTTGGTTTACTTGTTATTAAGCAAAAAGCGATAAAATGGGCTACCTGTGATCTGCCTACCGAAGGTATCGAAGCCCGATTTTTAGCGTCGTAAGATGGAGACTTGCCACTGAGCCACTTTGGAGCAAAATAACAATTTGTGAACCACATTATATCTGTTATATCCATAACTTGTGAACCACATTATATCTGCCATATCAATAACTTGTGAACCACGTTTTATCTGTCATATCAATAACTTGTGAACCACATTATATCTGTCATATCAATAACTTGTGAACCACGTTTTATCTGTCATATCCATAACTTGTGAACCACATTATATCTGACATATCCATAACTAGTGAACCACATTATATCTGACATATCCATAACTAGTGAACCACATTATATCTGACATATCCATAACTAGTGAACCACATTATATCTGTTATATCAATAACTAGTGAACCACATTATATCTGTTATATCCATAACTTGTGAACCACATTATATCCGACATATCCATAACTTGTGAACCACACTATATCTGACATATCGATAACTTGTGAACCACACTATATCTGACATATCGATAACTTGTGAACCACATTATATCTGTCATATCGATAACTTGTGAACCACATTATATCTGTCATATCGATAACTTGTGAACCACATTATATCTGTCATATCCATAACTTGTGAACCACATTATATCTGTCATATCGATAACTTGTGAACCACATTATATCTGTCATATCGATAACTTGTGAACCACATTATATCTGTCATATCGATAACTTGTGAACCACATTATATCTGACATATCGATAACTTGTGAACCACATTATATCTGACATATCCATAACTTGTGAACCACATTATATCTGACATATCCATAACTTGTGAACCACATTATATCTGTCATATCAATAACTTGTGAACCACATTATATCTGTCATATCAATAACTTGTGAACCACATTATATCTGTCATATCCATAACTAGTGAACCACATTATATCTGTCATATCCATAACTAGTGAACCACATTATATCTGACATATCCATAACTAGTGAACCACATTATATCTGACATATCCATAACTAGTGAACCACATTATATCTGTCATATCCATAACTAGTGAACCACATTATATCTGTCATATCCAATAACTTGTGAACCACATTATATCTGTCATATCAATAACTTGTGAACCACATTATATCTGTCATATCAATAACTTGTGAACCACATTATATCTGACATATCCATAACTTGTGAACCACATTATATCTGACATATCCATAACTTGTGAACCACATTATATCTGACATATCCATAACTTGTGAACCACATTATATCTGTCATATCCATAACTAGTGAACCACATTATATCTGTCATATCAATAACTTGTGAACCACATTATATCTGTCATATCAATAACTTGTGAACCACATTATATCTGTCATATCCAGATCAAGATTTTCTAATAGTTTAACAAACTTTCCATCTTACGGAGAACAAGTACAAGCTTTTGTCCTTTCAGAATTTGGGTTCGAATCCCCTTCTCACCAAATATGCTCGCCCTTTCAGCCGTGGGGGCGTTGTAATGTTGCGGTCAATCCCACTATTCGTTGGTAAAAGAGTAGCCCAAGAGTTGGCGGTAGGTGGTGATGACTAGCTGCCTTTCTCTATTAATTAGGGACGGCTAGCGCAGATAGCCCTCGTGTAGTTTTGCGCGAAATTAAATAAACAAACAAATAAACTTTTCAGAATTTACAAGTTATTTCGAAAAAAAAACAACTATACATTATTTAACTAATAAGATAAATGTTAGAGTAGCTGAATTCTCGTGAAGATCAGAGCATATTTTGCTAAAAGCCTGAAACTCTGATTAAATTATTTCAGGGATGTCTTTAAAGCTTATAATAAAGCATGAATAATTCTGACGTGGGTGATTAATGAATAATAAATGATTAATAAATAAACATTAAATTATATTTCTTTACTAGTTGAAAAGGAGTTTTGTTTTCTATTCCAGCGTTTTGTTTCAGAGTAAAGTCACATTGGGATATCTGTTGTTTTCATCGCGGGGAATCGAAACCCGGATTTTTGCGCTATTATTAATTCCAAAGATAGTATTATGCTTTTCTTTATATTTCAACACATTTATTATCAGTGAAACAGCCTAGAGATATACAAACTGTACAGTACACTTGATACTGCTATCTTCACGAAACGTATTTATAAAAACAACTGTTAAATGTTAAGTTTTACAGAAACTGAAAATACCGATGAATTTATAACCCAAATACAAGAACAAAATTTTGTAGCATTAAGTCGACTTCCAAAGTTTTCCTTCTCCAGTTTGAACAAGTTTTGTCGCTGAAAAAGCGGCCAAACATTATGCATTTCCTTACGAAATATAGATACGTGTGGTAATTAAATGTCTGAAAACATTTACACTGATATGTCATTACAAACCCTACTCAGAAAATGTTATGCTGTCCTAAACATTTTCAAAAATGTCTTTGATATTCTTTGTGGCTACAGAGGCGTTGTTTCCCTTCTTGTATTCAGAGAGCATTACATGCCGAATGTGTGTCTCGTCGTGTGCCATCACTATAAGGGATTAGAGTATACTAAACTTTACACATTATATAGGCTACACTATCGTGACGTTTAGGCAGTTCGTTTCACTATTATACGTGATGTACGTTTTTTGGGGGGTGGTTAATGAAAGCATTCCAAAACACGACATTAATTTCTTGACGACCTAATACAACTAGTATACATATTTTACTTGATGTTCCAATCATACAAGAAATAGAGAACAAAGATAAGAAGATAATCCTGATATCTAATAATACAACAGTCCACAAAGCAACACAATGGGCTATCTATGTAACAACCACAGGTATCGAAACCCGGTTTTTAGCGTTATAAACCTTTACATTTACAGCTAAGCCACTGGTGGGCTTGCTACAATAGAAAACAAAAAGAAATAGATATTTAGAAAAATATCAACATTGTCGAGGGATCCAATCAAAATATTATTTCCTAATTAATTATTAAATTTATATAATTTAATTTCTAAAATGCATTATGCTATAACTGTGTGACATGACTTTCAAGTGACCTTAATAATATTGTCACAGAGTAAGCCTACTACATTTCAGTATGTAACAAGTCCTCCGGTGGAATAGCAGTAAAGCTGTGGACTTACAAAACAGGGGTTCGATTCCTGCAGTGGACGAAGCAGAGAGCCCAATGTGGTTTTGCTCGAGAAGAAACAAACACGTATAACATTAAGAATTGTTTTTCTGTCTTTGAATTATTTGCCCGTGGAGAAACTTCTGAATTAACTGGTATAAAATTAAAGTCAATACATACGTCAGTAGGAATGTAAATACGTCATGTGACGTATGACTGATCTGAAATGAAATAATATGACTTAGCACAAAGTTTGGGAGCAGAGTAAAGAGTAAAGACTTTAGGAGAATCTTACTGAAGATGAGTAAAGCCTTGTCCAGTTATCTTATAAAGATTCCTCACGTAAAATGATGGATCAGTTGGCAGACGACCAATTCATATATGCCATAGTGGATGAGGATAATGAATTATTCTTAAGTAGATGTATTTATATAATAGATAAATGACTAAAAGCACCATTCACGAATTACGAATTTATGAGATCAAACAGTGTGGAAACAACATCTCTCCCTCTCTCTCTGCTGGAGGTCTAAAAGAACTCAATGGTTAATCAGACAACTATTCACTCGGTGTGGAAGGAGTAAACCACAGGAGAAAAGGAATTTCAATTGCAACAGAAAAGTGTGTAAAATTTGTAAAACTTGAAATTGAAGAAATAAAACGCTTTCGTTATCATTAAGTGAACTGGACTTTGCATTATTCGTTTTTTAACTAAATAATATAATAGACTTTGCCTACAGTAGAAATCGTTACAACCTCACAGTGGTACATTCCTTAAAGTGATATAAATAAAGTAATATATATATATATAATCGCAAGTACGCTAATATTTTTCTTTAAATTTATGTTCATAATATTAAGTGACACCTATACATAAAATATGTACCTTTCCAAATGCATTTTGACCATAATCTCTACGAGTTGCATGTAGACCGTATATTTTAAACGTCTGTACACAGATGACTTTTGTTGTAATATGTAAACACCTAGAAGACATAAAAAATGAATAGAATAGGCTTAGAATTATATGTTCACAATACATCTTAATTGTTCTGTGTGTATCTTGACAGCTGGATAACGTTTGAAACATATCTTGATAACGTACGATGAAGATAGTGTACTGAACACGTGTATAGAACATTGTATACTTGCAAAAAAAATACCTGAATAACGTTCAAGTTTTTTTTATCAGAGGCAGCAAAATTTGATCTATGTCGTTGCTTGAGTCAAGAATGGAGACGAATATAAAAACCTGGATGACAACTACGAGTGAAGAGACAGAACGAAGAAGATTGACTACATATAATTAGCCAACGTAAACTTACTCTTGTAATAATGACGATGACAGTGGACGTTCTGTGTATTATAAATCATGTCATTAAACGTACTTGAAAGTTGCTCCATTTTTTTTCTAGTTTCATGTCTTCTCTAAGCTCTGTCTGGAACTGGTTATACCTTGGTATCAGCAGTAAACGTAACTGGTTATTACTTGGTATCAGCAGTAAACGTGACTGGTTATTACTTGGTATCCGCAGTAAACGTGACTGGTTATTACTTGGTATCAGCAGTAAACGTGACTGGTTATTACTTGGTATCCGCAGTAAACGTAACTGGTTATTACTTGGTATCCGCAGTAAACGTGACTGGTTATTACTTGGTATCAGCAGTAAACGTGACTGGTTATTACTTGGTATCAACAGTAAACGTGACTGGTTATTACTTGGTATCAACAGTAAACGTGACTGGTTATTACTTGGTATCAGCAGTAAACGTAACTGGTTAGTTACTTGGTATCACAGTAAACGTAACTGGTTATTACTTGGTATCAACAGTAAACGTAACTGGTTATTACTTGGTATCAACAGTAAACGTAACTGGTTATTACTTGGTATCAACAGTAAACGTAACTGGTTATTACTT
>NW_013674651.1:0-4701 GCF_000517525.1 Limulus polyphemus
TGTAACTATATAAACAACTGATTGTCTGTTACACCAGATTATGAGACAGAACTACGGTATATTTGTACTATGTAACTATATAAACAACTGATTATCTGTTACACCAAATGGAAGCTCATTAATTTATCTATTTCTGTGTTAAACATTATTACCAATTCCTAAGTAATATTATCATTTCTTGATATTCATTATATTTTGCTTTTTTCACATATTTAGGAAAGAAAAACGATAGATTTTTTTAGGCACAAAACTTGTATATACAGTCAAAATCTTTAAACAATAGTAATTATTAAAAATATCCACACAATTGAGGTCAAATTTATTGAGAAGTTATATCTCAACATTTTGTGTTATCCAGTCTATATACTCCGTAATTCGAGTGTAAACCCCTGGATACCCAGCTTGAGCACATCGACTTCCAAACGACACCACACCGACCAAAGTCCATCTCCTGTTTCTATTTCTGACCATTAGAGGGCCTCCCGAGTCTCCCTGTCAATGATATAGGGAGGTAACGTTTATTTAATATTCTAATAGTTATCAAAATCTTTAAAATAGAATTAATTTTAATCATTAAAACGTTTTATGAAAAAAGAAAGAAAGTTAACATATATTTTATTTATCACACCTGACAAGCGTCCTTCCCCCCTTCAATAAATCCTGCGCAAAGAAACCCGCTTGTAATCTGTTGAAAATATCTTCGGTTGCAGTCATCATTGTCCCAGATTGGCATGGAAACTTGGTGTAAAGAGCCACTGTTGCGCCCTCCTGTGTACAGAAGAAAAACCTATATTTATAATTTTTCGCGATTTGACATAATATCAGAAAAAAAAATTTAAATAGTTAAAAACAAAGTTATTTTAGCACTCAGGAAATTTTGCTTTAAAAAAAAAGTAGCCTAGTGTCCAAAGTTGTAACAAGCATAACGAAGACATCTATATTTTCAGTTGTCAAGCGACACGAACATCTAATTTTATTTGAAGTTCTTAACCACCAAATTACCAACCTGTTTGTATTCCGTTCTTTAGCGGTAGGAATCCATATATACTGAAAAACCTTATGTTTTTGGCTGTTACAACAGTCAGTGTAAAGAACTTACAAAAATGTTTAAAATCACCCATTTTTATATATACACTTCACAAGAAACTCAACCAGTAACTGATGGAATTACGGTAGTTTTATTCTATTGAGGCCTATTATTTTCGGCCATAATGTATTATTATATCTACGTTTGTTTGTTTGTAATTAAGCACAAAGCTACACAATGGGCTATCCGTGCTTTGCCCATCACAGGTATCGAAAGCCGGTTTCTAGCGTTGTACGTCCGCAGACATGCCACGTTATCTCTACGATTGATACTACAAAATTTAAGTAATGTTGTAAACGTTACAACTACTTAATTTCCTTGATAAACTATATTTATAAAATGATCGCATTATTATAGAACTATTTCAGAACTAGTAACTGTAAGAGTCAGTAACTTCAGTTCATTACGTTAGAAGTAATACACAAGATAGATACTGTAAGAGTCAGTAACTTCAGTTCATTACGTTAGAAGTAGTACACACGATAGATACTGTAAGAGTCGTAAGCCTAAATTCCGGCTAATGGATGAAGTGAAACTCTTGATAAGAATTTCCATTAGAAATTGAAAAAAAATTCCCAAAAAGACAAAAAAAAAAAACGACACATGATGCGCATGTTTATACCAATAAAGAGAGCAAGTTATAAGGTTGTTTAGGCTTAGTTATCCAAATTTTACAACACACACACACATGTGAAACCGGTTTGAGGTCGTAGGCTAAAACTATCCCTAAGACATACGTTTAAGTTATAACCTCCCCTTTTTTTTTCTCAGCTAAAAAAGATTAAACTTTAACGACAGTAGTTTCCAACCTTTTCACTCCACGGACTAGCAAAATCTTTTGAAAAGGCTTAAGGGCCACTGGAGTGTATAAGTCTTACAACAGAATATGAAATACATAGATAGTTTTCTGTAAGGTTGTGAAAACTACTTTGAAAGGATTATACAGAGGATTAGGTACATTCTATTGAAAATATTTTCAATATGCAAACTAGCAAGTCACGTGAAAGTCGAGGTGGAACGGAATGAATCAGAACTACATTTGGATATTGTATGATGTTACGTGGGTGGTGTAAAACCACAAAACTTAATCACTGTTGAAAGATGTATGTAACAGTAATTTCCGGAGCAAAGTATTCATACACTCGGGATGTGTTCATATTGTGGATTTAAAATTTATAAGATGGGAGATATCCCTTGCACTTTATGGCATTGGAAAACAAAGGAATATAGATAAAACTGGTATACCACGACTATCCAGGAAAAAGACTGGCAGTAACTCGTTCCCCTTTTGCAGCAAGCAAAACGTGGCGTATTGTAACAGGTGAGAATCCACGAATATAAAGGTCAGTAGCAAAAGACGTCCACATACCCTTGGTTACAATACGCAACATAATCAAGAAGGATCTCCGGCTGGAGAAGCAACACAAGTCACGTATACACGAGTTGGTTCCACAACATAACCATTCAACCATTAAATATCTGCAGCAGATGCAGAATGAAACGAGTATTCATACTATTCCATACGAATACACATCGGCCAAGTCACTGGATGCAGCACCTATAGATTTCTGTGTGATCGGGCTATTGAAACAAGCACTACAAACCGTCGTCCTTGTGTTTTAGATGGATTATGGAAAGCATGCAGGAAACAGAAGTGTTCTTATAACATGACCGCCTTTTGCAATGGAAATTATAATACAAGACTATTGTCAAGATGCACGGTCGTCAGAAAGCACATGGCCGGACGTGGTGACATGGACTGTAACAACGTGCAGAGGTTCTGAAATCATTTTAATACAATGTACTAAACCTCTCTAGTCCGCTGAATGTTTCTAGGGCTCCGTGTACCTGTAGTTTGGAACCACTGTTTTACGAAACATATTCAAATTATCAGAATCTAAAGTGCGATAAAATAATAATGGCTTTCTTCCAAAATATTACCTTTTTATTGATTGATATACGTACTGAATACTTACCATAAGATGTGGTTCCCCAGCCCAACACAGTCCCAATCTGTCCAATCAAGGCGACAGGACGGAACTCTTCTGAGTCTGGTAAACAAACAGGATCTACGAATGTATCGTACTGAACCTGTTCCTCCAACTTGATGAGACCAATGTCGTTGTAAAATCCGTTTCTCAAGAACTGTGGGTGCTGAACTGAACTCCGAACTTCATAGTCACGTGGAGCAGCAAAATCTTGGTCAGAATACAGATGGTGTTCTCCAAGTCTTACTGTCAGCTGACTCGGCCTGTACCTAGAGTTTGACACGGAAATTTGAGTATTGACTGTCTCTTCTCCAAGTTAGCTGACTCGGCCTGTACCTAGAGTTTGACACGGAAATTTGAGTATTGGCTGTCTGTTCTCCAAGTCAGCTGACTTGGCCTGTATCTAGAGTTTGACACGGAAATTTGAGTATTGGCTGTTTGTTCTCCAAGTTAGCTAACTCGGCCTGTATCTAGAGTTTGACACGGAAATTTGAGTATTGACTGTCTCTTCTCCAAGTTAGCTGACTCGGCCTGTATCTAGAGTTTGACACGGAAATTTGAGTATTGACTGTCTGTTCTCCAGGTCAGCTGACTCGGCCTGTACCTAGAGTTTGACACGGAATTTTGAGAATTGGCTCTCTGTTCTCCAAGTCAGCTGACTCGGCCATCAAAAAGTCGATAGAAATATTTAAAAATAGAGAAAACATAATAATGAAATGGAAAGTGTTTTTATATATATATAAATAGTTAGTGAACATTTAAATTTCTGCAAGGATTTGAACCTGACTGTATAATACATTGTGGTCATATGTATCTATACATAGTGACCTGAAAAATTTTAATTTGTCCGCTTAAAATGACAAGCTTGACCTATTGAAATTAGTCGGGGTTTTTAATGTTTAGTTAATTATTTTGTGCAATATTATATTAATGTATTATTGTGTATAATATTATGTTAATGTATTATTGTGTGTAATATTATGTTAATGTATTATTGTGTGTAATATTACGTTAATGTATTATTGTGTGTAATATTACGTTAGTGTATTATTTTGTGTAATATTACGTTAGTGTATTATTTTGTGTAATATTATGTTAGTGTATTATTTTGTGTAATATTACGTTAGTGTATTATTTTGTGTTATATTATGTTAGTGTATTATTTTGTGTAATATTACGTTAGTGTATTATTTTGTGTTATGTTAGTGTATTATTTTGTGTAATATTATGTTAGTGTATTATTTTGTGTAATATTATGTTAGTGTATTATTTTGTGTAATATTATATTAATGTATTATTTTGTGTAATATTACGTTAATGTATTATTTTGTGTAATATTACGTTAATGTATTATTTTGTGTAATATTATGTTAGTGTATTATTTTGTGTAATATTATGTTAGTGTATTATTTTGTGTAATATTATATTAGTGTATTATTTTGTGTAATATTATGTTAGTGTATTATTTTGTGTAATATTATATTAATGTATTATTGTGTGTAATATTATGTTAGTGTATTATTGTGTGTTATATTATGTTAGTGTATTATTTTGTGTAATATTATGTTAATGTATTATTTTGTGTAATATTATATTAATGTATTATTGTGTGTAATATTATGTTAG
>NW_013674651.1:5657-11022 GCF_000517525.1 Limulus polyphemus
TGTAATATTATATTAATGTAGTATTTTGTGTAATATTATGTTAGTGTATTATTTTGTGTTATGTTAGTGTATTATTTTGTGTAATATTATGTTAGTGTATTATTTTGTGTTATATTATGTTAATGTATTATTTTGTGTAATATTATATTAATCTATAATTTTTTGTAACGAATTTGCACTAATACTTCTCTTTCTCCATTATTTTCAGTTTAAATTTTAAAAAACTTTAAAATAAGTTAAAATATGTAATACTATTACACATGTTATAATAAAAGTATTCTGAACCTTCACTTTCAGGGTTTGTTAGTTTGTGAAGTAGCTGTATACAGATCTTAAAGTTAAGGCTTCAGGATCTAATATTTCATATCACGCCGATCTTACTTGAAACCTCTAGGATGCGACAAGCAGTGAGCTGCTGTGACAATAACGCTGTCACTGATCAGAGCGCCTCCACACCAAAATTGTTTTCCCCGTCTCGTCTGTAAAAATATCGCTGCCTGTGGAATAAAAACGAAAACTATTAAACTAAACAGCTAAGATTCTCCGCAAGTAAAAACTTATCATCTAATATTTTTTTAGTTTCCACAACATTTATCAACGTGTTTTTTATGATGATTAATTATCAATATTTTTTCCTTTATAACCTCTTATATCAATTATTACCATAAATAAATATATTAAAGTTGGATTTAAGCTGATAACGTCAACATTTCCACCATTAATTAAATGTAAGCCCCAAATATTTTAAAGGACTTATTGTACTAAGATGATAAAGAAGAGAAACGAAATATAGTCAGAGATTTTTTGTTGTTACCGATTGAACAAATATAATATTTTACAGTTTAATCGAAGATGAAAAAGGGTTAAGATTAACTTATTTAAATAAACAGAGGACCAAAATAAAATTCCTTTATGGTTACAATATTAAATATCTATTTAGCTAGAATATACGCTAAGGCAGGGGCGTAGCCAGCACTACAGAGTGGGGGTTTTTCCCCCAAAAAATGTGGACCTTTTTTTTTCTTCACAAAAAAATAAATAAATCTATGATTTACAGAACAGTTTTTTTTAATCAGAAGATAGTGGACCTTTTAGACTTTTTAGAATATTGGGGTAGTGGTTCAAGACCCCACCACTCCCCTGTATTCAAGCCACATCAGAAAACTTAACCAAGATATATTTCAGTAATTTCTTAAAATAACTCGTCTAATTTCTTCAAGTTTATGTATTAAAAATCAGTATTTGATCAGTGAAATAGTTAAAAGTTCATACCATCCATGGCCACTGTCCCGGATTAGCTTCGTAGCCTCCAACAATTCTTGAACTTCGACTTTCCAACCCACATACTGCTGTGAACAGAAAGTATTTAAAGGTGAAGTCATTTTTAAAACTTTGGTGTCTAAAGAATTGATAAGCTGTGTAGGTTTTTGGTATCGAAACCCGATTTTTAGTGTCGTAAGCCCGCAGACTTACCGCTGAGCCACAGGGAGGTCTTGATTATAGAGTTAACGATCTTGTGTCTTCATTATATGTTCTTCACTGGTCGTCTGTGTTGATTTTCATAATAATAAGTTTAACCCTCACATAACCGACTTATTTTTACACCGCTCCCTGCCGGTGGAGTAACTTGAAATTATTATTTGGTACAACACTCGGTGTGAAGAAGTAACCAGAACCAAAAGTGGATCCCAATAGCACGAACTAGGATTAATTGTAATATTTTTAACTTTGTTTTTTCGCCAAATTTTATTAAGTATCACATAACCAATTAAAATTATTGATCCAAAAATCGCTTTAGTATGTTTTAATAAACTTAAAAATCCAATTACAGTCCATATTAACGCCATTAGTAATTCTAGGGTGAAACTCAATAAGATTGTGCCATCGTATTATTGTACTATTGGGGACCACTATTGTACTATTGGGGACTACTATTGTACTATTGGGGACTACTATTGTACTATTGGGGACCACTATTGTACTATTGGGGACTACTATTGTACTATTGGGGACTACTATTGTACTATTGGGGACCACTATTGTACTATTGGGGACCACTATTGTACTATTGGGGACTACTATTGTACTATTGGGGGCTACTATTGTACTATTGGGAGCTACTATTGTTTGTTTGTTGTTGTTTGGGGGGGGGGTTGTAGAGCAAAGCTATATTCAATAAGTCTGCTCAGAACCACAGGATATAGTGCCGAGACTTACCAGCAACGACAAACGTGTATGAATTAACACTTCTTGCGGTTACAATCAGCAGCCCCCTGGTGGCTCAACTTGATATATTGTCTGTTTGTTGTTAAGCTTAAAGCTACACAATGGGCTGACTGTTCTGTGAGCATCACGAGTATCGATGGGCTGTGGGCGGTTCAGCTTGAAGGCGTATAACACTATAAATCGGGATTCGATATCCGCGACGGGCACAGATCAGATAGCCTAATCTGCAATCACCAAGAATGATAGGTTATATATTAGTAACTACAAAACTGTGGGAGTTTATTTAAGTCCATTGTACGACTGATTTACGTTTATAATGAGGTAAATGTCTACGCTATATAGAACATCATAGAAAGGTATGTTTTAGAATAATAAACATTAAAGGCAAAATGTTATGTATTCATACGTCACACTTTTTAAACAAATTTTCATTTATCGTATCATAGTAACAGTTGCCTCACTTTGACTAGATCCCTAAACGATGTTTATCGTATCATAGTAACAGTTGCCTCACTTTGACTAGATCCCTAAACGATGTTTATCATATCATAGTAACAGTTGCCTCACTTTGACTAGATCCCTAATAGATGTTTATCGTATCATAGTAACAGTTGCCTCACTTTGACTAGATCCTTAAAGGATGTTTATCGTATCATAGTAACAGTTGCCTCACTTTGACTAGATCCCTAAACGACGTTTATCGTATCATAGTAACAGTTGCCTCACTTTGACTAGATCCCTAAAGGGCATTTATCGTATCATAGTAACAGTTGAGGCAACTGTTACTATGATACGATAAACATTCTTTAGGGATCTAGTCAAAGTGAGGCGGGATCTAGTCAAAGTACATACAAATATATATGAAGCCTAATTTTCCCAATTATACATACAAATATATATGAAGCCTAGTTTCCCAATTATACATACAAATATATATGAAGCCTAGTTTTCCCAATTATACATACAAATATATCATAAGGTGGTGAACGAGTTCGTTTTTCAGTTCTTTAAACTAATCGTCTTGTTTAAGAACACAAACAA
The DNA here is from genome assembly GCF_000517525.1 of Limulus polyphemus. Taxonomy (NCBI): domain Eukaryota; kingdom Metazoa; phylum Arthropoda; class Merostomata; order Xiphosura; family Limulidae; genus Limulus; species Limulus polyphemus. The sequence goes on from NW_013674651.1 coordinate 8,925, forward strand.
GTGTCTCGATCACTGGAATTATTGCTTTATTTAATACATACTAGCCGAGGGTACACGTTGAGGAAACAAAAACAGGATAAAGAACAACTTTAGATAATGTTCCCTCTTCCTTCTTTCTTTTGTTATTAAGTCCCTAATGACCTCATTAGATGGTAATTACATACTCAGGTAATAATCAAGATTGTATAAAAAGATAAAAATGTGCCCTACTTTCAGGGTCTTTTCATTCCCCATTTTTTTGGACAAAATATCCTAAAACAAGGTAATCCGTGCACACAGACAGTTTCCAAAAAAAAAATAATAAGGTGATCGAGACAGCCAACTCCTGGAGATGCAAACCAAAATTGTATAAAAAAAGATTAAAAAAATAGCCTTGAACTCTGTCGGACAGTTTCTATTTACCATAAACACTGGAACACACCAACTCTGGATGATGGATGCTAACGTACACGTAATGGACCATCTTCATAGTAAGAAGTCATCTAGAAATTCTGGAAATGTTTATATACACTTGTTTTTTTATGTCTAATAATGTATCATTATAGATGAACTCTGAACAAAACTGTTTATCTTTATTTGTTGTACGTTCGTGCTGATTGGCATTTTTAATTACAAAATATTTTATTATTACACCAGGCGTCATCCCTTAACAATGATAGACCTCGGCCAAGTGTCCCATCAACAGTATTGATTACGTCAACAACTACTGCCAAACCCTCAACAACTACCACCACGACTCCAAGGCCCACAACAACTACAACAACAACAAGAAGGCCTCTCTTGATCACAACAGAGAAACACCCCTTTCTCTTGACAATACAACCTCCCAGTCCAGTGAAACCCGTTCTTGAGGGATCTAGTCAAAGTGAGGCAGTTGTTACTATGATACGATAAACATCTTTAGGGATCTAGTCAAAGTGAGGCAAATGTTACTATGATACGATAAACATCGTTTAGGGATCTAGTCAAAGTGTGGCAACTGTTACTATGATACGATAAATGCCCTTGAATAATTGGGAAAACTAGGCTTCATATATATTTGTATGCATAATTGGGAAAACTAGGCTTCATATATATTTGTATGCATAATTGGGAAAACTAGGCTTCATATATATTTGTATGTATAATTGGAAAAACTAGGCTTCATATATATTTGTATGTATAATTGGAAAAACTAGGCTTTATATGAATCATTTGTCTATTTAAGTAATATATTCCAAGCACAAATAATTATAAAATAATGTTTGCTTGTGTTTTTTTAGATAATAAATTTGAAATATAAAGAATTAAAGTTAGTAGTTTATCTCTTCAGCATGCATAATTGAAAAAAAATTAATTAAAACTAAATTTATCTCTTTGGATATGATATCCAAATAAATAAATAAATACTTTTTTGCTCTTTCGGTGAATCGTATTAAGAGAAAAAATCGTAAGTCTTCTCTGGATGATGGTGAAGGGTAACAACAATGAATTTAAATAACTTACAGGGCAACAAATCCCAGGTATGACGTAGAAGCGGAAGCATATGGATTGTCGGAGTGTGTTCAAGTCGAATATTAGATAAGAACAGTTGGCTATGTTTCCACACACACCGCTATGACCGTCAGGTGTTTTACAGCTGTTGATGTTCGAGATGCTTGACTGAAGGAGACTGCCAACGTTGCCAAGGACTACTGAAAGTAGTGACGTCACGTTAAGACTTGTCTTTTAGATATCGTAATGTTCGCTAGCTGTAGTCATTTATTTTTGTTGAAATACTCTTTGTATCTCTTGTTTCTATGACAACACGGTCAGGATAACTGTGGAATCATGCTTTACCAACGTTTGAAAATAACTAATATTAATTACTGACTAAATACCGTGTATAATGTAAAATATTAACTACTGACTAAATACCGTGTATAATATAAAATATTAACTACTGACTAAATACCGTGTATAATGTAAAATATTAACTACTGACTAAATACTGCGTATAATATAAAATATTAACTACTGACTAAATACTGCGTATAATATAAAATATTAACTACTGACCAAATACCGTGTATAATGTAAAATATTAATTACTGGTTATTATAACTTTTACAACATATAG
>NW_013674651.1:12022-20619 GCF_000517525.1 Limulus polyphemus
GTGATGTACTATCGATTGTAAAATAGGGCTGTGGTTACTAGAAAAACTATTGTTGTAGAACATGCAACAAAAAGGGAGCGTCGTAACTGAATTTAGTTTGGATCTGAAACTAACTCGTGCAACTTAGAAGAAAATGTTCTAAGATTTGGGGGGAGGGGGCAGAGTCCCACTGGCTTCTCTTCAGTTACAACTTGTGAGCCAAACAAAGCATTCCATTAAGCACTAAATTCATTCAAAAAATAAGTACCACATTAAAATCTATACTATGCAACAACTACTCTGACTAACACACTACTAAATTCGTTAATATAATAACTGTCATGATTTCTGTGTCGGAGAAACAAACAGAAAAATTGAAACTGAATTCAATGAACACGAAAAATACTCTCCCATGCTGTTGAACATTCTATCTCAAATAAATACAATATAACCATCTAAAAACACTGACATATTAAACAAATCTACGTCCATCCTGTTTGTAATGAGCAAAATAAGGATTTTTTGATGTAGAAAACAAATTTTATTTTAAAGACTTACGTTGTCTCTTCTTCAGGTGGCGCGAAGTGAAAGTCTTGCCAAAAACAGTGAGGAAAACCAAAATCCAGAACCCACCAATCCTGGTCACAAAAACGAAAACCAACATTGATGAGATAACTTGTATTTCAAAATGATGTTAACTTATGATATTATTCACGTAATTTGTTGCAATATCTTGATTTATTCTGATATTCTTGAATACTACATTGGACAAAAAAAAAACGATAATTTAAAGATAGTGCACGAGGTGTGTTATAAAATTCTGGCCTCGCAGAGAAACGTTTAGCATAAAGATACACAGTGGGCTGTTTGTGCTGTGCACACCACGGGTATCAAAGCCCGGTTTTTAGCGTTGTAAAACTTCAGACTCACCGCTGAGCAACAAACAGAATATGAGATACGTTTTAAAATTCTAGTTTCACAGAGAAACAAAACTCTTCAGAAGAGTTGCTTGAAACTACTTCCTACCGGAGTTTCAATTCCCTATGGACTTACTACGCTATAATCCGGGCCTCGATTCCCCCCTGCTGTGGACACAGCAAATATCCCAGTGTGGCTTTGTTCTAAAACAAACAAACAATCGCTTCTGAAACACCCTCTATATTAAAAGATCGACTTCCAGAGCATGGAAATAAAAATTGTTTTAATGGTCGAGCGGGGATTTTTAAGTTGATTCACAACAATACCCGCAGGGGGTTTCAGGAACGTAAATATAGTTTACCTCATCTTTCAAATGAAGAATCAGGCATGCCGCTTAACAGACAAATACGGCCTTGTCCAGTCGATCATCTAACCTTGGCCATCCGCAGACTTCTTACGTTGGTTATACACAGCCAGACTTTACACTTTTTGGAAATCCTAGGAACAGTCTTGGATATGTTGGTCAACTCAGCTCAAGATCTAGGCCTACTTACAGGTGATAGAGCCACTGCTCGTGCTAGTGACCCACATTTGTTTCATCCTAGGGTGGTTGTCCGCCAATAGCAGCTACGCTTCACAAAGAACAGGATCTATATTTTCTTCTTTCAACTTTCCAAACCTATATACGGTTAATGCACCCCGTCAGAAAGCGGCCAGTGATAGTACTTTTGTCTCATGAGGAGATTTCAGAAATTGTCATTAATATATATATATATATTAAACACGTATAATTAAGTAAATATACGTGAACAAAAAATGGAAAACAAGTATATGAATATTTATTATAAATTATACTGCCCGCCAGTGGCACAGCGGTATGTCTGCAAACTTACAACGCTAGAATCCGGGTTTCGATACCCGTGGTGGGCAGAGCGCAGATAGCCATTGCGTAGCTTTGTGCTTGATTACAAACAAACAAACATTTTGAAACTAATTAAAGATTTGTGAAACTGTTGTTGTTTTTCTACCATAATGACAACCGTTCTTATTTTTTCACAAAAACCGAAAATTTAACAAACCTCACCAAGGGACACCGGAAGTATGATTGATATATTATCCTCCGATTGATTAAATAGCTTATGAAGTTCACGCACGTGCAGATTAGTATGTATGATATTCGTTCTTATAGGTCACACGCCACCCTGGAACAGTGTCGTTTATTCTACGTGTTTGTTTGTTTTTTAATTCTAATTTAGCCTTTGCAAATATCTTTCAACCTACTTACGAGATTCAGCCATATTGAAGTAATCATCGTCATATTAATGGTGCTTAGTGCCGCACTCGTTAGTCGTGCTGTTTAATTAAACGACTTTATCATAGATGGAGCCTGTTGTACCCTTCTAAGCTAATTGGACTTTTCTGAATTGCTGGAGCTTGGCGACGTGTTTCAATGATAAATACTAGGTTATCCACAAATGTGCTAGGCTTACGAACCGTGAAGTCCAGGTCCTTTATGTGTCCGAAACAATGAAAGATTGCACACTAGGCCTACATCGACATTATTATTTACACCATGGAAATAAATCTATGTGGTTCAGAAATCATGTTCTGAATAGACAAAAGCGTTTCTGGATAAAAACCATGAAACTAATTCTAATAGTAAAAGGTAAAAACCCAGGAATTCAACTGAATAAAAACCATGAAACTAATCCTAATGGTAAAAACCATGAAACTAATCCTAATGGTAAAAACCCAGGAATTCAACTGAATAAAAACCATGAAACTAATCCTAATGGTAAAAACTCAGGAATTCAACTGAATAAAAACCATGAAACTAATCCTAATGGTAAAAACCCAGAAATCCAACTGAATAAAAACCATGAAACTAATCCTAATGGTAAAAACCCAGGAATTCAACTGAATAAAAACCATGAAACTAATCCTAATGGTAAAAACCCAGGAATTCAACTGAATAAAAACCATGAAACTAATCCTAATGGTAAAAACCCAGGAATCTAACTGAATAAGAAATTATGGAAATATTTCTAATCAACTGACAAAAAAATCCGTTTTTAATTGTTTATATTCGCCAAATGAAACCAGCTTTATTTTAAGAACAAGTATCATTTTGATTGTTTACCTTATAACCAAGTAGCTTCCTGTGACGTCACAGCTCATACTTAATTATTAGAACTTCCACAGTTACAGCGAGCGATATTTTTATTACACTACTTGTCAGAGGCTTAACGATACAGTCACCTAAACGTGATAAATCAAACGTCTGATGTCTCTCGTGTGTTGAAACAGATTACACCAATATATATATAGTTATTTAACTGTCACTAACAATGCCAAATAGACTCAAGAACTGAGTGGTTTGGATTATGGCATACTCGGTCTTATACCTACTTTAGCTGAAAATGACGGAAACTAAATTTGCATCAACATTTCATTTTACTCAAGTTCTTACAACTTATTATTTCATGCGGGCTAATTACAGGTAGTTTATGTATGACGTGACCAGATTTTCTTCATAATGCTACAATTAGAAAAAAATGACGAATTTGTATGTACATTGATGTTGTTCTCTTTATTTAGTTCAGCAAACATTGTGTACACATACACGAGTATGAATGATCATCAAACAATAAAGGCATGTTTCAGAGAGCAATAAATGTTTCCCAGTACATAAATGTGCAGCATTTACTGTTTCATTGTTTAATGTAAACATGAGATTTTGGGCTTTCCTGAACATTCCACTGATTTATACAAACATGTATTATTTTATTTTATTATAAATATATGATATTTTGGGCTTTCCTGAACATTTCAGTAATCAATACAAACATGTATTGTTTTATTTTTTTATTATAAATATATGATATTTTGGGCTTTCATGAACATTCGAGTAATTTATACAAACATGTATTGTTTTATTTTTATTATAAAGATATGATATTTTTGGCTTTCCTGAACATTCGAGTAATTTATACAAACATGTATTGCGTAAAAAAATAAAACAATACATGTTTGTATAAATTACTCGAATGTTCAGGAAAGCCAAAAATCTCATATATTTATAGTAAAAAAATAAAGCAATACATGTTTGTATAAATTACTCGAATGTTCAGGAAAGCCAAAAATCTCATATATTTATAGTAAAAAAATAAATATAAATATACGAGATTTTTGGCTTTCCTGAACATTCCACTGATTTAAATTTCTGATGTTTCTATCAAAATACTTTTTTTTTGTTCTTTCCAAATATCTCTTACATTCCAATTCTTCAAGAACCGGTCGTGGCCTAGTGGTTATTATGTCAAGACTGTGAATCTGAAACTTCATGGTTTGCGACCCATTGTCTAGAAAACGCGGTTCACACTTGAAGGTTATGGGTATTCTTTGAGAGTGAAGTCAAATCTCACTGTTCGGTCAGAAAAGAGTGGCCAAAGTGGGTGCCGTTTACTAGGGAAGGTTACATATAAACAGTCCTTGCTTATTCGTGCTTGAATAACCCCAAAAATTCTAAATTATTGCTATTAAAAGTGCATAATATCGCTACATGAGGACTGATATATCTTTGAAATTACAAAAATGGCCAACAGGTAGTTCAGTGATAATTTGTTGTGTTTGTAGTTAAGCACAAAGATGCACAATGAGCTATCTATGCTGTGCTCACCACGGGTATCGAGACCCGGTTTACAGCATTATAAGTCCGCAGACTTACCGCAGTTCCACTGGAGGGCGCTCAGATTATAAGTCCGCAAACTTACCGCCGTTCCACTGGAGGGCGCTCAGTGGTAAGCTTGTGGATTTATAGTGCTAAAATTCAGGTTCGATCCCTGAGTTTGTCACAGCACAGATAGTCCATTGTGCATCTTTGTGCTGAACAACAAGTAACAAGATAAAACACAAACTTACTAGAGATGTAAGCTAGTAACTTACTTCATTTACTATATATTTTAAGGTAATCACTTACTTAACCCTAACAGCAAGCACATTCCTTAGGAGTCGCTTTTTCGTCTTTATACAAAAGTTTTATATCGATTTTTAAAAAGAATGATAATAAGACAGAGTTTATATCAACTGTTATACGAATATTTCAGTTCGTATAAGTTGGCGATACTTTTTGTGATGTGGATACAAAGTTGATAAAAGCATAATACATTACACACTTTTTAGAGCATTGCTGCTGCCCTCTGTTGATGTGTAATGAAATTAATTAAAAAAGTATTTTGTGTGAGAAATGTTTTATATGTTTAGGAAATCAATAAACTAGTACAGTATGAGCTGCTTTTTTTATATATTACATCGATAATACCACGTTTACTTTTAAATTGATTTTTCTCCTTCACGAGGCACTTGTCTTTTGGAGTGTTCTATTTCTGACATTATAATACCCTACCTTATAGAAACTTGATAAGGTTTTTTTATTACACTTTTATATACTAGAAACTGTTGTAACTACGTAGTTTGAGTGGATGAGACACTTTGGCTCAGTTTTTACCTCAATTCGTTAGTTTTAAAATCTCAGGAGGTACTAGAAGTGAGATACTAGACAGTTTGATGACTTGAGACATATCTGTCAGTAATAAGTATCTAAGGTGGGAGTCTTGACCCTGGTGTTAATGTTCTTCGTCCTCAAAGCCTTTTGGAAAATATTAGGAAATTCTATTTTGAAATGTCTTAATTTTTTTATCAGTTAATTAAAATTCCTTTTATTTTTGTATTATATTCTTTATTTAATACCTATCGTTTTGAGATATGTATTATTATTAATGGACTTCGTTTCTTAAATTTCTTATAAATATTTCATTATTATATTTCCTGCTTTTGTTTTGAATCGCCCAGTTTTTCTCAACGCTACTTCTTCCGCAAACATGTAGTTGTAGTTTTTAAGCCTTTCTTATTTCACAATTACAATTTCCTTTTTTTTTCCCCCTATCTCACCCGGTGGGTCAGCGGAAAGTTTACGGACTTACAACATTAAAATCTGGGGTTTGATTCCTCGAATGGCCTGGTGTTTAGGGAGCTCGACTCGCAATCTGGGAGTCGTGGGTTCGAATCACTGTCACTGAACATGCTCGTCCTTTCAGTCGTGGAGGCGTTATAATGTGACGATCAAACTCACTATTCATTGGTAAAAGAGTAGTCCAAGAGTTGGCAGTAGGTGGTGTTTACTAGCTGTCTTCTCTCTGGTCTATCATTGCTAAATTAGGGACGTCCAGCGTAGATAGCCCTCGTATAGCTTTGCGCGAAATTCAAATCAAACTGATTCGTCGCATTTGACGGACAGCCCATTGTGTGGCTTTGCGATGAAATTAATAAACATACACACTCTCTGTCGTTTTTTTATGACGAGACACCCACTTTATAAGAAAATAACGTTTGGAGATGTCTTGAATGAGTAGTGATAGAGACTTTATTACAAATGTACAAAGTTTCGACAAACTTATGTCATCATCAAATACTGTTTTGTTTCCCGTCACTTACACATCAACATTACACACGCAATACTGTTTCATAATTTTAGGTCATACGTTTAGAAACAACGACCACAAGAAGATTGATCAACGTGCTTACAGTGGTCATTTATCAATTACCCGTATTGAAGGAAGGTTACCGAGTTCCTTTGGTGACATGTTGATTCTTTTAAATATCATACACTTTGGTAATTGTCAGTCCCAAAACTACTTGTACTATGGAATAAACGAGCATTTTATTTACACAAAAACGACAACAGAAGCAAATAAAGGTTTTTTACAGCGCCTCTACTTTCTTGGACGAGTTTATGTGACTTTACAGTTGACCTTTACTGTTGAGTTGGCAAATTGCACTTGAGAAAACACTGTAGGCACACAAATTTCTCAAGAGACATGGCGAACCTCTTAGAAAGCTACAAAGTGTGAGATTAAGACACCAGGTGTTAAGCCCATGATAAGAACGGAACATAAAACATCTATAATTAATTAAACAATTGGTGTTAATCAATAATAAAAAAACAAGGTCATAAATACATAACGCGGTAAAAGGAAAAAAAAAGTGAGACATCTAGCGATAAATTAATAAACCAATAATTACTGCAGAAATCAGGGCTGAAAACATTTGTAGCAGAGATTACCCAAATGATGACATAGTGGTCATATAAGCTTTTTTTTTATAGTTTGTTACTTAACATTAAGACAATTTATCATTGTAGAATTGTTACAACTTTTTTGGTGAAAGTTTTTACACAATTGGATCTTTTTGGACATTTTTGTCACTTAGTTAATTCAGTAAAAGTTTGTTTTTAACGAAAGTTTCTGTGTTAATAGCCAGTGAGAAGCTGTCATTCTCTTCGATGTGCGTACACATGTGTTATTATATCGCAGTTAACTCATTTACTGATCAGAAAATTAGGCTTGAAAATCTGACACAGATAACGTCGTGGTCCTGAGTGCATCAGTGAGTGTTAAATCATGTTTATCTATTATGGAAATTAAAACAAACTTACGGGTATTTAACACCATAAGACAACCGTATTAAACACGTACGTTTAGCACATTGCCTTTGTAATAAATTATCTAAGATCGTTATCAAGAAACCTTTTTTTTTAATTTCGTTGTCGTTGGCGAGAATAGCGTAATTAATAAATGAGGGAATGAAAAGTTTTTAGGTCCACTCGTTTCCTCTAAACCAGTGGCACAGCGGTATACCTGCGGACTTACAACGCTAGAAACCGGGTTTTGATACCCGTGGTGGGCAGAGCACAGATAGCCCATTGTGTAGCTTTTTGCTTAACTTTAAAACAAACAAACCTTTTGAAATTAATTAAAGATTTATGAAGCTGTTTTTTTTTAAGTTTTCTTTGATGACGTATACATGTTTGAACGAATCAGGACTCTCAGAATGAATGGATGTTTGTCATCAGAGTTTTCACTTCTGGTGAGTGTATTGTTTATTTTTCTCACATTTTATGGGGAAAGAAATACGATGAATTGGTAGCCTTAACGCTGCTGCCCTCTATATTATAAAATAATGTAAAGAGGGGAATGTATTTATGTAATGATAATAGAACTATTGTAATGAATCTTTAATAATATACTTTTTCAAAGTAATTTAATATCCTGTAAAAATTAATCAATCGACATTTAGCGTTTGGTGATATCAAGTAACCACTCCGAAATACAATCTATCAACTCACAACAGACACAATAAGTAATAAATTAAAAATATTGCTATAAGACTTATCTTTTTACCCTATTCCTCTTAAATTGTCCAATGCAACTCAAAATCAGATGTGTGTTGAAATAAAAGTTCAGGTCTAATATTACTCAATAGATGGCAGCACATTACAGATTCTCATCCTTCAGATTTAAATTTGGTGACGAGACGTACATATATAAGTTTTCTTCATTACTCAGTCAAGCCGTCTCCAAATATTTATTTATCCTTCAGATCTGTTTAGACTGACTTGTTGGTTACTGCACAATGTTTATGATTGCGATTCATACGTCTTGTCAAACAAATATAAACTCTGACGTTCAAGATCAAAACCATTCTCTCTATCCCCTTAGGAGATAAACTTGTAATCGCTTTGTGAATATAAGATAGCTTTTCCATGTATTTGTTCAAATCACTGTAATGTCAGAGAAATCAGCTTAGGAATAAGGTATCCAACAATACTGGGGAGAGGAAGAAATCAACTTAGGAATAAGGTT
>NW_013674651.1:21619-26886 GCF_000517525.1 Limulus polyphemus
ACTGGGGACAGGGAGAAATAAGCTTAGGAATAAGGTCTTTAACAATACTGACGACAGGGAGAAATCAGCTTAGGAATAAGGTCTTTAACAATACTGGGGACAGGGAGAAATCAGCTTAGGAATAAGGTATCCAACAATACTGACGACAGGGAGAAATCAGCTTAGGAATAAGGTCTTTAACAATACTGACAGGGAGAAATCAGCTTAGGAATAAGTTCTAACAATACTGACGACAGGGAGAAATCAGCTTAGGAATAAGGTATCCAACAATACTGACGACAGGGAGAAATCAGCTTAGGAATAAGGTCTTTAACAATACTGACGACAGGGAGAAATCAGATTAGAGGTCTTTAACAATACTGGAGACAGGGAGAAATCACCTTAGGAATAAGGTCTCCATCAATACTGACGACAGGGAGAAATCACCTTAGGAATAAGGTATCCAACAATACTGACGACAGGGAGAAATCAGATTAGAGGTATTTAACAATACTGGAGACAGGGAGAAATCAGCTTAGGAATAAGGTCTTTAACAATACTGAAGACAGGGAGAAATCACCTTAAGAATAAGGTCTCTAACAATTCTGGTGACAGGAAGAATCAGCTTAGGAATAAGGTCTTCAACAATACTGACGACAGGGAGAAATTACCTTAGGAACAAGGACTAACAATTCTGGTGACAGGAAGAATCAGCTTAGGAATAAGGTCTTCAACAATACTGACGACAGGGAGAAATTACCTTAGGAACAAGACTCTAACAATTCTGGTGACAGGAAGAATCAGCTTAGGAATAAGGTCTCCAACAATACTGACGACAGGGAGAAATTACCTTAAGAATAAGGTCTCTAACAATTCTGGTGAAGGAAGAATCAGCTTAGGAATAAAGTCTCTACCTTATTCCTAAGCTGATTTCTCCCTGTCCCCAGTATTGTTAAAGACCTTATTCCTAAGCTTGATTTCTCCCTGTCGTCAGTATTGTTATCCAACAATACTGACGACAGGGAGAAATCAGCTTAGGAATAAGGTATTTAACAATACTGGAGACAGGGAGAAATCACCTTAAGAATAAGGTCTCTAACAATTCTGGTGACAGGAAGAATCAGCTTAGGAATAAGGTCTCCAACAATACTCACGACAGGGAGAAATTACCTTAGGAACAAGGACTCTAACAATACTGGTGACAGGTACCGTTTTGCTCATTGTTATAAGATTTGTTTGTTTACTTATATGAAATTTTGTCTTTAGAATTTTTAAAAAGAAGGGTAATGAAATTTGTATATATTCGCCACATTAAATAATTTTCTCCCTAAATAAAATAGATAAGAAATACACTCAACTGGTTCACACCAATTACTGTCGATGTTCATGCAATTGGTGATATAAATAGAACCAATATTACTGCTATGTCTATCGTAATGCAGCCGGTTTGTTGAGCCCTTGTATTGACGAAAGGCTTGGTTGGCACTGGATATTGCAGATGTTATCTGATTGATATATTATAACATATTCTTAGAATTACATGTGCTACTTTTAGCGAAAGATTCGCAGGTTGCGGCCTCTAACGGAGAAAAGGCATATTACAGAAAACCAGATAATATTTTTAAAAGGGTACGTCAACTTTTTATTAGACATTACGAAGTACAATGAACGTTGTAGTAAATTATCTGTGCATAAGTGTTATTATAATCACAGAATAAGGCTAGACGAACGTCATAGGAGAAGTACGTTATATAAACAATATCGGTTCAAAGAGCGAATGAATATTGAAAATTTGGAATGCCAAGAGCTGCTATGTTACAGCTGTAATTTGTCTGAAGATATGACTCGAACATCTGGTAGAAGAAAAAAATAATCGACTTCCTTTTCTACATCTTAATGAGGAAAGGAGATTCCCTCCCTCCCGTGTTTTTATCATCATAACATCTACGCTGCTTTTATTCGGGTAAGAACATGAGTATTTAGTCTATTTATAACTCTGGAGAGGTTCGTGTTGAGGAATTTTCTCGAGAAAGGTAATACGACTTGAGCCAATAATCACTTAAAATGAAGCTCTCGACTATACTAGGTGTGGTCCAGATCAGTATGTGTCTCGACTATACTAGGTATGGTCCAGATCAGTATCTGTCTCGACTATACTAGGTATGGTCCAGATCAGTATCTGTCTCGACTATACTAGGTATGGTCCAGATCAGTATGTGTCTCGACTATACTAGGTATGGTCCAGATCAGTATCTGTCTCGACTATACTAGGTATGGTCCAGATCAGTATGTGTCTCGACTATACTAGGTATGGTCCAGATCAGTATCTGTCTCGACTATAGCAGGAATGGTCCAAATCAGTATCTGTCTCAAATATACCAGGTCGTGTCTGCATGGGTTACATCAAGTCAGTATTTATATCGAATATACCAGACCAGTATATGTATCCTGGCGGCAAATATTTGAAACTTTTACTGAGCCAAAAAAAAAAACAACTTTACATACATGTGGAAACATTTTACAACGAGTTCCAGTTTAATGGTTATTTTCAGTCTGTCAAAAATATTCCAGCCCTAAGTAACACCTAACGTTTCGACACGTCTGCTTTCTTCACACAATCTTTTAACAGTTTCGCCAGAATTCCTAGACACCGTTACGTTCACATTTTTATACACGCGAAGACAGACTCCTGGTTATCGTTTTGAGCTACCAATAACAAGTAACTAGTCGGTAATATCTGTTTCATTTATCTTTCAAACTCTCCGTTTGAAATACCCACGATTCCACGCGTTCAGAAAGATTCTCATCGATTCAATCATTGCCCGGACTTTCATTAGATGTCTGCTCTTCCCGTGTCTTAATATCGGACAGGAATGTTTGATTAACGAAGAAACAAAATCAGGTTCGTGTATCTTCACTCTTGTTGTCCTAGCGTCATACTTCTGCAGGAGTAGTGCCAGAATTTTCTACATTAACACACACTAGTGCCATTGGTGTATTTGTACATTGAAGAAACGAAATGCTTCTCTCTCTCTCTGCTTCTCTCTCTCTCTCTCTTTCTTTATACACACATATATACATGTATATTTCAATACGAAATAACAATACATATATGAGATGAAGCATCAAATAGTCTTATCTTTATAACTTCACCTTGAAAGTATGGAATATATCACGTTGTCATGGAATATGTAAATTAACTTTTATACTTATGGCAAAAATAAGTTTTTATTTATTTTAGAGCAAAGTTGCACATTGTAAGTTATCCGAACTGTGATCATCTCAGGAATCGAGCCCCAAATTCTAGCGTTATAAACCCTCACGTTTGCCCCTGATCCACTGAGGACGCTAAAAATCGGGTTTCGATACCTGTGGTGGGCAAAGCTCAGATAATGCATTATGTTAATTAACGACAATCAAACCAAAAGTAACAATAATACCAAATTCGAAATAATGTCATGTTTTTTGCTATTCTTGCATTGTTTTTTTTAAACATTAATAATATATTTTCACCAATATCGTATAGACTACGTGTAGATACAGTGCGTTTTTAAACGTTCAGGACTCTGTTATTGTCGTGGCTGTGAAAACGAGAAGTGAGAAAGTACCGTTAATTCAGAAGTCATTTGACAAGCAGATAGTTCAAAAATATAGAAACATCGGAAAATATTGTTATCGATGTGAAATGACGATTGTTGGTTTCTCCTGTGACAATATCGTTGAAATCACGTCAGATCGACTTTAAAGTCATGTCCATCGCAACTTTCACTAACGTGCATCATGCTCCAAAAATGTTAATTACAAAATAGTGGACAAACAAATGAAACGTTTAAAATCTAAAGTTACCAAAGTCGTTCCACAACCGTAACAGTTATAGGCATAAATTCAGTTAAACATCCTACGAGAAATCCACTATTACGTACGTATTAGCGGACTTAAACTTTAGTTCAGCTAAACATCCTACGAGAAATCCACTATTACGTATTAGCGGACTTAAACTTTAGTTCAGTTAAACATCCTACGAGAAATCCACTATTACGTATTAGCGGACTTAAACTTTAGTTCAGTTAAACATCCTACGAGAAATCCACTATTACGTATTAGCGGACTTAAACTTTAGTTCAGTTAAACATCCAACGAGAAATCCACTATTACTTATTAGCGGACTTAAACTTTAGATTACATTTATGTTAGGGATTTAAACTTTAGATTACATTTATGTTAGGGATTTAAACTTTAGATTACTATTTGGGTTAAGGATTTAAACTTTATATTACATTTATGTTAGGGATTTAAACTTTAGATTACTTTACACTGTATATACTCTTTTGTGTATATTCCAATTATTCTAAACGTATTATTGTATGGCGGTAAACAGTTAGTAGTTGCGTTCAAAGTGCTGGATTCGCTGTCAATATTGGTTTTCCGCTTGGCAGCTATGGGTAAATGAGTCTGTAGTACACAGCCGCTGTCATACATTTCTAATCATCTGATATTTAAATGGGAAACAATCAGCATACAACGTGGTAGGAGCCAGGACATGTTCGTGACACTCTTTATACAGTGTTAAACTGTTCTTTAACTGAATAATGTGCCGTTATTTAGATAATTTTAGTCAAAAACCTAACATAATATAAAATGAAACTGATTAAAAATCTGAAGAACTTTTTGGCTTGAAGCTTTCCAACTAACAGTTGGTATACACACAAGAGTTAGAACAACATTTCATGATATAGGTTTTATTGTTATCAGTTTCAAGAATTAACAACCAAAACGAGGTACCATCATGACAAACCACGATTAAATATTTTCCTAAAGTCACAAAAATCCACGATCACGACAAACCATGATTAAACCTTCTCCAACAGCCACACAACCTCATGATGATGAAAAATCATGATTAAACCTTTTCCAACAGTCACACAAATCCATGATCACGACAAACTATGATTAAACCTTTTCAACAGCCACACAACCTCATGATGATGAAAAATCATGATTAAATCTTTTCCAACAGTCCACAATCCCATAATAATGAAAAATTACGATTAAACCTTTTCCAATAGTTACACAATCCCATGATCGTGAAAACCATGATTAAACTTTCTTCAACAGCCACACAATCCCATGATCGTGACAAACCATGATTAAACTTTCTCCAACAGCCACACAATCCCACTGATCGTGACAAACCATGATTAAACTTTCTCCAACAGCCACACAATCCTATGATCGTGACAAACCATGATTAAACTTTCTCCAACAGCCACACAATCCTATGATCGTGA
>NW_013674652.1:0-3216 GCF_000517525.1 Limulus polyphemus
ATATATATATATATATACTGTTGCGTCAGCGAGTCACGTGACTACTATGACGCAACGTTTCTAGAACTATCATGTACTTTTTCGAATGTTCAAGTTCTTACTAGAAATGGGTTACGCTGGTATATAAAAGAGGGGAATGTAATGTGTGGATAGATAGTGAGTAATTGATCTGCGGTCGGAGTATTATTGACGTTCGTTGCTATAGCGTTTGTTTAGCGCGATTATTGAGTGTATCGGTTAAGTTATATTCGGAAAGAATAAACCAGTTTTATTAAGTAAAGACTTGTGTCGTTAAAGTTTCGTTGGAACAAAGTTACGGAAAGTTAATTAACAAACGGAGATGTAACAATATATTACATATATTTTCCAAAAGCAGTCAATTCTTATTGACTGTCTATGAATGCTAAACAATGTCAAAATGTAGTTATGATACTTGCCATTCCATTGTGACTTTATATCAGCTGTTGTTGTCACATGACTTCCCTATTTGTATATTCAAAATTTTTCTAAAACACTGTACTCAGTTTTCTGTATTCTTTAACTCTGTTATATGAGAAGGGACTCATACAATGAGCTCTTTCCATGAAAGCTAGTAGGAATAATTTATATCAGACCCACACCTACCCAACTTTAGTTATATCAATAAAACCCATATCTGCTAAACCTCACTTACATCAGTAAAACCCACACTAACCCATCTTTAGTTATATCAGCAAGACTCACATCTACTAAACTTCATTTACACCAGTAAGACCCACACCTACCTAATGGTACTTTGTATATTTTATCTATTATTTCATGTTTCAGGTAATTGAAGAAATGAAAGAAAAGGGAATTACAGTTTTTCTTGCTGGCTGTTCAGGTGAGAAAGGATTAGTAACTATTCTGTGGAACTCGTTTTTTTAGTTATTTTACTGAGCATTACATTAAAAATATACTGCTGATATTAACATCTCTTGCTGACCATTTATAAATATTTGAATCTTGTTCATAGTTCTCTAGATATATGTTTTACAGTAGTTGTTATAGGACCTTGTTCTACAAATATATCATAACTCAATTATGTGATATGCAGTTGCTTTGTATCCACTGGAAAAATTACATGTAAAATTATTTTTTTGCTTGCAGTTCCAGTTAATGAAATGTTGAAAAGGTCAGGGTTTTTGACCAAAGTGAACAGGCCAGTTATCTTCCCTACTATCCATGATGCTGTAAGTTATGCTTTAAAACCAGATGAGGCCAACACTGTTATGTAATTATTTATATTATTGTCTATATTTCTTAGATACACTAACTATTGAAATGCTAAAAGATGAAACTGAATAAACGTCTGTACTGCTAATATAAAAGTTCTAGGTGAACAAAGTTGTACCATTGGTAAAAAAGATTTTAGACCATTAGTATAGAAATTATAGGTGGAATACGTAGCACAACTGGAAGAACAGACAGTACATTACTAATATAAAAGATCTTGATGGACCAAGTCACATTAAGTGAAGATCAAATTTCTACACTAGTAATATACAAGTTCTAGGTGAACTCATTCAAACTACTGGAAAAACAAGGTTCTATGCTACTAATTTAAAAGTTCAAGGTGGACTAAGTCACACTAATTGAAGAATGAGTATCACATTGAAATAAAAAGATGTAGAAAACTCAATAATCTAGGTTTCACTGCTATATATTAAACAAGTTTTATAGAATGTGACCAACATGGGGATAAAATCTATACAACTATTAACAAAGTAAGTGTTTTGTAAAAATAAAATATTGATCTTCATTGTCATTAACAAAATGCTATATCTAGGTTGAGAAATTATTCAGATTTAAAAAAATTTTTAATTTTTGTGAAATAAATACTGTTATGTTCTAAAAGTGTCATAATCAATGTGAAATAAATAGTATTTTAAGCTAATAAGGCACTTCATAGTTCATAGGAAACAATTACTGTTATATATTAATAAATAGCTTTATAATTCATGTATAAGAAATAAAATTATATTCTAATAAAAAATATCATCATTCTTGTGAAACAAATGTTGTTATATAAAAATAAAAATGCCATAATTCATGTGAAACCAACGCTGATATATATAATAAAAACATTATAATTCGTCTGTGACAAATGCCCTCCAGTGGCACAGTGGTATATAGTGCTAGAAACTGGGTTTAGATACCAATGGTAGGCAGAGCCCAGATAGCCCTTTGTGTAACTTTGTGCTTAATAACAAACAAAAACAACATCTGTAACAAATACCATAATTAGACGTTCTCCACACTTTAAATAGAGGTGCCCCCTAACTCAGCACCCACCTTCACATAAAAATAATTTTCACAATTGATGACAGCAAAACCAACATTTTATTTACTTGTTTTTAATAAAGTTTTTAAATGAAAGCGCCTCAGTTCTGGTGCCTCTGATTGATAGTATTAATTACAGTAAAGTTTAGACCTAACTTAACTAAAACAAAAAACTAACAAAATTACAGTGTTAATTTATCTCTTTATCGAACATAAGCCGTACTTTAAATTTTAATAAAGGACATAATTAAACTTAAGCCTAAAACAAGTGGACTAGCAGATTTCAGTGTCTGTCTGTTACTAGAATTCTTTTGTATTATTCTAGAAATCCTGTATTTAAAAAAGTACTGTTGCAATAAAGATAGTAATGTGACCACAAATGTTTTGCGGGTTTCTGTTAGTATGTTAATAAAAACGTTTTTAAGTCATGTGAAACATATGCTGTTACATGCTAAAAACTTGATAATTCATCTGAAACAAATAGTTATGTGGGAAATAAACACTAATATATACTAATCAGAAACTTTAAAATTCATGTATACCAAATATGTGGGAGGATAAGTGTAGCTTTGTCCTTCGTTATTCACCAGCCACACTCGCCGAGTTTTCCACGATGAATTTATATAATGTTTTCGTAAAAATACTAATGTTTGATGAGAATCGCCTGAAGTTAAATGATTTGTAATGTTCGAATTTTGTAAACATCCCTGGTCAAATATCTAAAGTGTTCCGATTGATAAGCGTTATAACAATCACAGTTATAGCTTCCAAAGTTTAGAGCACGCTGACTAAAGCAAACTAATAATAGATACTCTCTTTTAGCACGTTTGCGTTGGTTATATTTATAGGCGTGTGGAGGCTCTCTAGAAAATTCAGATTACGTAACATTACAAAGCTATATTTAAGCCTTTATGT
>NW_013674652.1:3226-9468 GCF_000517525.1 Limulus polyphemus
CACAGTCACTTTAACTTAAACACACGCTATAATTCACACTCTTTACTTATGACTTGACTCGATTATCTGTCTCTATATCTCCCTATCTGCATTTCTCTATGCCGTCACTTCTTCCTCCGCTTTATTTGCCGGGCTTATATATATACAAAAAATAGAGGGCGTCTGGCAAACACTCGAGCCTTCATGATCCTTCTAGAAACTCATCACTGTTACCAGCGTCACATGACTTGTGCTGTCGTAACAATATATAACAGTATAAGCTATGTATGTTTCTAAATATAAATTTAATCTAAACAAACGTTGATATTAAAATAAATATATATAATAATAAATTCGTCACACAAATATATTAATATACTAAAACAACAGTGAGTCAGGGGCAAGTTTCCGGACTTACAACACTAAAATCTGGGATTTTCACTTCCCTGCAGTGGACAAAACACAGATAGCTCGTTGTATAGTTTTGCACTTAAAACAACAACAGCAAATACTGTTATATATTGAAATAAGTACACATAGGTAACAGAAAGTTAATGATATGAATATACCAATCGGAATGTAATTTGAATTAGTTGTAAATATAATGTGAGAATATTTCATTGTATTGTTTTTAATAACCTTACAGACTTGTGTTGTCAAGAAACAGTTGTTACAAAAAAAGAGGTTAATAGGGTTTATTAAGCAATCTCGTGTGCATGTAGCATATTTCATTTCTAATCGTGAGGATGACACAATGGTGCATGGCTGAGCCATGATTCTGTGAAAACATGGTTATATAGTACCATTAAGCAACCACATGTGCTATAAATGTATTTCATTCTAATTACAAGGATGACACTTTGGTGCCTAACAGAACTGGGATGTTTCTTCTAAGCTGCGACTTCGCAAGAGAAAGCAGAAGTATTAAACCTCTGTGGAAATTTACCACTCTACACCAAACTGTCAGAAGAATTAATGACTGACCATTAGCATGTGATTAGTAGTAAATTTGATACTAAGCTTAAAAGAAATTTAATAGAAAAGTAATGACATTAGATATCAAAAACTAATGTCATTTGTAAACATAGTCCTTAACAATTTACTACAATAAATTTTTTTAGGAATGTTTAAAGGAGGAAATATGCTAATTTTATCTTATTAAGCGGACTCGATGTTCAGTTATTTTAATCTGATAATGTAAAAGAATCCGAAAAAGAGAGAACAAAATTGCAAGTTGGTGTCAGTAGTAAAATTATGTAGATAAAGTAAAATTGAAAATAAAATAGAACTTTGACTAAACTTCAACTGTTGAAGGCGGTCTCACGAGGTTTATGTAGTGTGATTCCAACATTCTTATCATGGTAAGATCAGGAGCCAACGAAGAATAAGACAGAAATTTAAAAGAGGGCCAATAAGAAATAGATATATAGAAAAATAGAAGAGGATCACGAGGTAAGACATGGGAATTTGAAAGAGAAAATTACTGGAGGTACCCAGAGCAATTACAACAACAAGTTTGAAGTAATACAGAAAGACATCAACGAAGTAAAGAAAGGCTGTGATGATAACATTGAAGTAAAGAAAGACATTAATGACATTGAAAAGAGCATCATTGAGGTAGAAAAGAACGTTTACAGAATAAAACATCAGAGAAACGAATTATTAGATACAAAGAGTAAGCCACCATCACCTCTTTTTGCATCTGCTGAAGAGTTCCAACCTAAAATACTATCTACTACAAAATATGGAATAGACTAACTTATTTGGTCTACACCTTTAACCACTACTGCCAACTGTTACTTAAGGGCCTTCCTGAATTAATACTGTTATGAAACTACCAAATCCAGTTCTAGAATTTAGCTGGCTGATTCAACATCCGCTAATAGAGAAACCAACAGACTATAATAAGAAGGTACCATGGGAGTCATATCAATTTCAGTTTGATGTAATTTCCAGAGTGTATGTGTAGAACAGTGATCAAAAAGCCATTCATCTTGCTGTCCATCTAAAAAGACCAGACTTGCAGAAGATGTGGAAAGGCTTGCCCAATTATCTTACCTGGATGCTCCCTGTGAGATAATGGATTCGTTTTTATGAAATCAATTTATAGATGCTATAGACAAGAATATGGTATACAAGGGTTTATGGTTTACAGGAATGCTGTTACATGATAGCAGAGAAATAGAAAGCTAGGCGAATGAACTAAGCCAAATTTTGTTGATGTTACTGGAGCTACTTTAATAATTTTTGTTGTTTCTAGACGGTCTCTCTCTTTTTTAATTTTTGTTGGTGAAGGAGAAAAATTACATTCAAAAGTTTAATTAACATTAGAGTAATGAAATAGTTCCACTTCATAATAGTTGATTTTGCCAAGATGTGATTAAGAAGTAATACTATATCTCTGAGTAACTGAGTCATGAGAATATATAAAATAAAAAGACTGAATATAAAGTGAAACACGATATTAACAATATTATAACACTGTTCATGTACTTGATTTGGACACGGGACAATTGCTCCTGCTGAATCTTCTATATTTAACCAGAGTTCAATCCGTGTGATATTCTCATTCAAACATAGGTAAGTCCATCACCACGACATATTACCTGAACAGCTATTAAAGAACACTACTGTCGACATCCTTGCACAACATGCAATATTACAACAATACCCTCACCAGACAGAATGGGTACTATCTACTCAAAAATATCAAAGGCAGTTACAATGAAATCAACTTTATGGCTTTCTTGAGCACGTGTTATGTGAAACCTGCACATATACAAAATAAAAGATAAATTCAGAATGAATACTACAATGCTACAAACAGACAAAATACATATTATATTAACATACCACAGTGTACTGCTGCTGCTTCCTTATTGTATACATACCCAAGAGTGGTTTCAAGTTCTGTTTGCTTATTTCTTATATACCTTGTGGTGGCTTCATATTCTTTTTTTCTTATTAATTAAATACCTTAGAGTGGCTTGATATTCTATTTTCGTATCATATACCTTATACTGACTTCATATTCTGTTTTATTTTTCATTATGTACCTTAGAGTGGCATCATTTCCTATTTTCTTATTCATTATACATCTTTGAGTGGTTTGAAGATTATCGCATACAATTTCTTGCATGATATCAGTTACTGGCGTGTAGTGACAAATGAAACTAATAGAAATGCACCCAATTCTTAAAATTTTATTGAGTAACTTTATATAAAACTATTACAAATAAAACCTAACATCTAAACAAATTATATTTCAACAAATACTTGTTCTAGAAAAACAAAATTTCGCTAGAGGCACATTCAGTATCGTAAGTTTTTTTCTGGAAAGTTAGTGCATGGTACACTGTATTTGAATACTGCATACACAAGTTTTTCTGCCAAACTAGCAACACTTTTATTTCTCTTTTTTTCGATGAAAATAGGTTGTTGACAATTTTCTTATTCAAAGCTACACATTGGTTTATCTGTGTGTTCTATCTAATGCGGGGAATCGAACCCCGGATTTTAACATTGAAAGTCCGTAAATTTATCACTGACCCATCTAGAAAAACAAGGATAAACGATTGGTGATTTGTACTTGTGCATTAGTCTCGTTTTGGGATAGGTTTGATATGCCGATTGAAAAAGGGATATATACCAAACATCTTCTGTTACAATTTTTGGAAAACCACACTACACTTTCCCGAATAAAACATACGACCCCTATGTGTCTGGTTGGATTTTAGTTCCCATTGAACGAGTAATTGCCAAGATAGAATTATTTCAGCATAGACCTACTTTGTACATAATAACAATAGAAATAAGATTCTTAAACATGTGTAAAAAACTAGACTGGTGATATACTATCGTGAAAAAATTATGCTTATGAATTTATATAAACATTTTATAAACTGATTTCATGTGAAAGGATGGATATGTCTTTTCTTGTAGATCATACCCTTGTTGTGAGATCATAGAAGTTACAAGTATATCACCATATTAACAATGTCTACTTTGGTATTCACTGTACTTGATGTTTCAATGATAGTGATATTACATCACAGTATTTAACACATTCTCTGACAGATTCTCAATATCTATGTGAGAAGAATCTAATTCTTAGAGTTACATTCAGTGTTGTTATATATCAGACGAAATATATTAGTTCTTGTCATTATTGTGTTCAATTATTGCATGACAATAGAACAGGTTGATTCTCAAGTTGAAGTCATTGACCACCATTTGACTAATGAACATAGATCAGTAGGAGAGTCTAACTGAGTTGAAAGTATACAAGAACTGTATGCTAACTGAAATGTACTAGACTTGTATGAAAGTTAATTTAATCTTGGCAATCCAGTAGTGTATAATTCATACATGTTTCAGTTCGTGGTATTCCTAAATATGAAAGGGTATTGAGCTGTCAGCGGAATTTGCCCTCAGATAAATTTGGAGAACACAACCTAAATTGTAAGATGGATGATACTGATATTTTATTACGTATCTAAACAATTACACCCTGAAGAAGACAGGCTATGCATAGATTTTGGTAAGTTATATTTGTAAAGAATAATAGTTTTAAACTACAAATACGTGAGTTCTAGATCGAAAACAGAAAGTAGTAACTTAAAACAGAAAAGAACTTCCTAATGAATACTCAAATATTGACAATATCGTGAATGTACATTTAACTTTCTGTATTGTTACATAAAGCGGAAGAATAGGTAAATTCGTTTTTTTTTTTACTGACTGTTAAGTTCAGTGACATATAAAATCCATTCTTAATTAATTAAGTTAAACTTCATACAACTTATTCAGGATGTAAAGTATATTCTGTAATGACAAACATTCAATGTGATGTATTTATAAAATGTGAAAGAATCGTCTTTTCTCGTAGACCATATCTTTTATCGCGAGAAGCAACAGAATTGAAATATTTTGTCAAAAACTTTTACAGATTTTGTTCTAAAAAGCTTCAAAAGAAGAGTATATGCACATTATTTGTGATAAATCATAGGTAAAGTCGTCTTCTTTTAATTTGTTAATAAATGTTTCAGTATATGTAATACTTGACAAGTCTGTGATTTTTATTTACATATATTGATTATAGCATATTAGGCTATGGTGAAACAAGTCAGTTCTAAGTGATAAGGGATGGGTCTAATGTCTGAAATTCCATCATGACGGGGGCAGTCAAATTAGTTATGGATTACAAGTGCATGATTTGTGTTGAAGAATTTCTATAATCATTTTAGCTGGAATAATTTTGGGGAATGTCCCTCATGTTTCATTTATGGAGACTTATTCTATCTGACTAATAGCAGGATAGAACAAGTATACTGCAGGTATTATTACATTGAGCTGTTGGTCAGTATTTTATAAACTAAGATGTTTTTCTAAATAGCACATTAGTGTGTCTTGAAGTTTTGTTACTAAATGTTTCAGTATATTTGACAATTAAGTCTGTGATTTACTTACATCTAATAATGGTAATATATTGGGCTATGTTTAAACATAAGTTTTATATAAGAAATATAAATGGAGACTTGTATTAGATTTTGAAACTTACTTGTTAGACATTGGTATTCATGGGGTGTAATTTATCATAAAAGACTAAGCTAGACACATAATTATCTGGCATTTGATCTTTTGTCTGAACAGAGTGAATTATCAACGTAAGAGGACTGAGTGCAAATGAGAATCAACTTGTTTTATTGTCATACAATATTTGCAAACACTGTAACCATTCCAGTACATACAAATATAATACGTTGTATTGTAAAATGAAATCGTAAATCTCATACCTTCCATATGTTTGTAAAGTTGATGTAGTTTTCCAGTATAATTAGAAATAATAAATATTGAAAGTAACAAGTAGAACTGCATCAATCATAGTCAAACTATCTTTCATTTTGAAAAATATTCTGAGGTGTATTTTCCGATTATTTGTAGACTGTCCCGTTCTGAACTTTTGATCGATTGCTGTATGTCAACATAATTTAATCTTGCTGAGTAGTGAGCGTAAAATGCTTTTGTTGTAAAGTACAGTTGAAATACAGGAATTGCACTCTATCATTTATAAACTAAGTTCGTTCTTGTTATTGATTACCTAATAAGTTTAATTGTTATAGTATAATAGAATTTCTGATTTATCAACAAATATATACATTTGAATGTGTCATGGCTTTACTCTCGTATATATTGTTACCACAGTTATATACGAGGCCTGTGAGAAAAGTATCCGACCTTTGGCCGGGGAATAAAAACTGGCA
>NW_013674652.1:9987-15942 GCF_000517525.1 Limulus polyphemus
TGCCAGTTTTTATTCCCCGGCCAAAGGTCGGATACTTTTCTCACAGGCCTCGTATATGTGTGTGTACATGTTACAAAACTTTCGAATTTCAGACACTTACTTTCAAAGCTATTGACCTTTAAGAGATCTCATTTTGTGGTAAACCTCTGGACTGTCAGGAGTCTTGAATCTAGGCAAGCATGTGATGATTACTCAGACCTTGTATCTTTTCCTTAACGTCCACTGTAGATTGTTTATATCTGCACAGATAGGTTTTAGTAGAAATCACTCAGAAATATGCCTAATCCATCAAGAAACATGATTTTCTAGCAATGGTTAAACATAGTTATTTGCATAGATCCTTTAAACTTTAGTGGAACAAATCAACTTATAAAGCTAAATATGGGATTTAATTAAGCATCCTTTTCAGGATGGAAATATATTATACAATATATTAGTTACAGAATTGAATTAGCAATAAGTGTTTTAATTATAAAATTTCAGAAATTGTAAAAAGTATGTCATGCGAATTAGAAATAGAAGTGAAAACTATAATCAGTACATTAAGTACGATAGTGACACAATCCAGCTCTAGAGACAGCAAACATTATGTCACGCAAATTAAATATGGAATAAAAAAATATAAACACAAGTTAAAATATGTATGCAATCATACGGAAGTATAGTAACACTGTCCGTCTATTGAAACACCATTCACCTTCCTTTGTAAAACATACACAACATGCTCAGTAAGACCAGCTACTTTGTAAAACACACACAATACACTCAGTAAGATTATCCGCATATGGAATCTTAGTAACACAATTTACCATCCAACTATGGAGCCTTAATATCACAATCCAGCTAGTAACACCATCCGCCTTTGTAAAGCATATGTAATACAGTTAAATATATAAATGAAAATTATAAACATAAGTTGAGACATGTTTAAAGCTGTATGCAATCCTACGGAAGTATAGTATCACTGTCTGCCTATAGGAACACCATCCGAATTATAAACAACCACAATATGCCTATTAAAATCTTCTGCCTATACTATAAACTTTAGTAACACCATCCAGCTATAGAACCTTAGTATGAGCGTCTGCTTATTGAACATGGGTAAATTTTACTTATGTGTCATGGGGTATGACGACTTCCGCCTGTCATGGCGACCTAGTAACGCGCCCTCTAGTTCCACTTCGTGGAACTATGACGTCATCCTCTGTAACCCTTCTCTCCCCTGAAGGCAACCACTCATCGCACAGTGTCTGAACAATCGCCCTAACTACAGGGAACTAGAAAAAAACAACAACATGATTTTGAAAATTTTACTTATTAAATAAATGGGTGGAAAATTACAGTTTGTCCCCTTAAGTTTAAAATAATATAATATTCTTTAGGTTATTTCATAACTGATAAATTAATAATATTTTTTAGATATGGATTATAATTAGTCTGTTGCTTAGCTACTAATTTTAACTAACAGTTTGCATGTTGTTTGCTTGTTGAATTTCATAAAAAGCTACTAGAAGACTATTTATGATAGCCGACCCTAATTTAGAAATTGCAGACTAGTAGAAAGGCAATTAGTCAACACTACCAACTATCGACTCTTAGGCTACGTTTTACCAACGAATAATGGGATTGACCTTCACTTTATAACGCTCCCACAGCTGAGCATGTTCGAGGACGAGATTCGAGCCCATAACCCAGAGATGGTGAGACAAGTGCTCTAAACCACCAGCAATATTTCTACTTATAGATGGTTGAGGTCTAGTCTGTTTCTTGGTTTTTAGTGAAAAAAAAAGAAGTCAGATCAGGCATGTATTTTAAAACAAAACCTTAAATGATTTACACAGATATGTTGTAAAATAGGAACAAAAAATGAAAATTTTAACAGAAGGTACAGATCATTTGTTATTCATAGAAGTACTGTAAGTTGTAGTTGCGTATGGTGTTTCTCACACCTTCAAACTCTTTTGGAGGTGTGTATCCGGGAGTAGGACTGGTATCCTAGTCTGGTCACCAGGTGAGCATATTTTGGTGTGATTAGGATTCGAACCCACAACCTGCAGATTGCAAGTCGAGTGCCCTAACCACCAGGCCATGCCGGGCCACATTGCTATAAGAAGTATCCAAAACAAAAGCTCCCTAGTGGCACAGTAGTATGTCTGCAGACTTATACTGCTAGAAACCGGGTTCGATACCCGTGGGAGCAGAGCACAGATAGCCCTTTGTGTAGCTTTGTGCTTAATAACAAACAACGACGACCAAAACAAATTAAATACTACAATAAAAAGTACACAAACAAGTAAAGTGATACTAGTTGGATAGATTTTAAAACGATTTTCAGTCCCTGCTTTGGTTGGCAAATTTAGACTGTTTCATTTAGCTATATGATCACAATGCCAACCAAAGTAAAAAATTGAAAATCGTTTGAAAATCTATCCAATTAGTTTGTTTGTTTGTTTTGTTTTTGAATTTCGCGCAAAGCTACACCGAGAGTTATCTGCGCTAGCCGTCCCTAATTTAGCAGTGTAAGACTAGAGGGAAGGCAGCTAGTCATCACCACCCACTGCCAATTCTTGGGCTACTCTTTTACCAACGAATAGTGGGATTGACCGTCACATTATAACGCCCCCACGGCATATATAAATAGTTTCAAAGAATCTTTATTTTCTCATTGTTCAGTCCTACCGATGAGTTCTGGAATTCACGAAAGGCCACTTAGTGACTTGTAAGAGATAAAAATATTCTGATTTTGAATCCATATTTCGACAAATTAAAAGGAAGGTGCAACAAATATCTGAAGCTTACGTGGTTTTAATCACATATTTTACACTTTTATTACATTTTTTCTGAAGAACAATGGTGAGTAGGGAATAAGAACACATGGGTACTATTATTTGCACTAATACCAAACAATAATATATAACTACAATTTCAAACGACATGAATGGAGGTGTAAAGCTTAAAATTATAGCGATAACAATTTGAATACTGGTCTAAAATGGAATATAAGAATAAACAAATATAAAAGAAATAAAAAACACAAAATATGAAGTTAAATAGAGGGGAATAATCAAAGATATACGATCATAATGCACGTCCCATGTAACATTTAACTTGTGGCTTAAATTTCAAAATCAGTAAAGTAAGACTTCTTTGTATTTAAGGTCATGAAAATTGCTAGCTTTAGACCCCAATTAACCCTACTCCTACCTTCAAGTGACTTAAAACCTTATTCCATTCCCATCAGTTAAACTTCTAGGATGGATGAAGAGAGACCCCAGTCTCTGAACATCCTTGGAGGAATCCTTCATCCTTAATCGGCAACGAATATAGCAGATATAGTGTGGTTGATATATAGCTATACACCCATCTTTACCATCACTCCCAACTTCTTAGAACTACTAATGTAATGTACTATTGGTGCTGTGGTTTTTTAAACCATTCCGGAAACAATAAGACTAACTTATGGTTCACTAGTTTTTCTGAATGAAGGGTAAAGTTGATTCAAGTAAAATAACAATAATAACGATTAATAGTGTTACAATAAATAAATAATGTGTAACTAATCATTACCATAATGCTGATTTTTAAATATATTTTATAAAACTTCACTTAACCAATACTTAACCCTAGTACACACCATAACAGTTGTTCATGCAAGTCGATAATATATACAGCGTTTCAATTATTATTGTCTTTCTCGTATCCCAGTCGAGCTGTTAAGTTCTAGTATTTGGAGAAAAGCCTCGTCAGCACTATATCCAAATATAATGTGTGTGGCATATTGTTAAAGATGCTTCTTACTTTCACTCATAAATATTTAAAATTCATAGGTAGTGGTCTGCTATGACACAAACTGCTAGTTGTTTGTTTTTGAATTTCGCGTAAAGCTACACGAGGGCTATCTACGCCAGCTGTCCCTAATTTAGCAGTGTAAGATTAGAGGGAAAGCAGCTTGTCATCACCGCCAACTCTTGGGTTACTCTTTTACCAACAAATAGTGGGATTGTCCGTAACTTTATAACACTCCCACGGATAAAATGACGAGCATGTTTGGTGGGACGGGGATTTGAACCAGCGACCCGCAGATTTCGAGTCGAGCTCCCTAACCGCATGACACAAACTTTTATTGAGTTTATTTAAAGTTCTTATGTTCAACAAACCTGTAGTGTTATGCTCCAGACGTTAATGTAAAATTCATTATATATTCTACAAATAATGCTCATTCGAATCTCAGTTTTGGACTATTATTATAAAAATATTTGTAAAAGTTCGATTCAGTATTAACTTCCAAATATAGCAACAAGTGAAAAGATGTCAGAGAATACACTTTATATCAAATTTAAATTATTTCAGTTTTCATTTATTTTAAGTAATTATTTTTTTATGATCACTAGTTTTACAACTTGGAAGAGTTTTAAACGCATGTGGAAATGTCCCCCTCACCATTCATTTGCAATAATCGTAGGGGCTCCAGAAATGAGCTTTGCAAGGGCTCCCTGCTGGACAATTGAGGTACCTGAGTGATATTAGCTTCTGAAGAAGCTGTAGATCTCTCTCTCTCTCTCTCTCTGGATAGGAATTTAGGTCTTTATGACCTAGGAGGGTCAGATTCGTGGGGACCTCTTCCTCCTTTCCGGGCCGTGTTTTGTCGTCTGTGAATGTAGGTGTTGATACGACATGAGGGTCGGGGTAATCCACACTTGCTCTGACCCCTTTCATGGCAATGTCCATGTATTTATTCACAGTTACATTCTGTGTTTTGCATTACTTAAGTCAGTTCATAATACACATAACACATTTCACTAATTAGAGGCTAGTCAAATTCATTCTACATAAAATACCCTCTTAAATGTATTGTTCTTAGACTCTAACTAGTGTAGGGTTTTAAGGTCTAACAGTGGGTGGCCTGATTACATCCTTATTTTCAAAATAAACGTTAACAGGTGAGAAGTACTTAGGTCTAAGCGAGTCTCACTGAGTGCAACTATATCCAAGTGGTACCTTGCCAGCTCTTTTGCAATAAGTGCAGTTCTACGCTCCGGTCTGTCTATTCTCGAGCCATCCATAAGAGTTCTTATGTTCCAGGTGCCCAATTTAAGCACCTTAAATTTCGATTTTTCATTTGTTCAACCGCTATGCGGGACCTCCGCCAGCCGCGGCTTGCTAGCCAGAGTGGATTTGAGGCAGGCTATGTTTAGGGCACCTTTTCTAGCCACCTCCTCAATTGTGGTGAGCAGAGCGTTTCCTAAAAAGGGCTGCTCAGTAATCCAGGATGTTGCCGGACTCCCCTGCTGCCTCATCAGTTGAAAAACGACCCTGTGTCCTGGACCGCCTACGTGCAGGCTTTTAACTACAGCTTCCAGTGATGTCCACACCTACTGCACTGCCATCGGCCTATTGCCGCAGGACTTTGGTTGATGTCGTGACGTGCGCTGGACTTGGATTATAGTGAGGAAGAGTTGCGCGAGTC
Organism: Limulus polyphemus; assembly: GCF_000517525.1. Lineage (NCBI taxonomy): Eukaryota > Metazoa > Arthropoda > Merostomata > Xiphosura > Limulidae > Limulus > Limulus polyphemus. The sequence goes on from NW_013674652.1 coordinate 15,455, forward strand.
GTCGACCTCACTCTCTCGTCCCTTCCCATCCAGATCCAGTGGCAAGAACAAGTCAAGACGACTGGGGATAGATCAGGATGCAGTGGATGACCACGACTTCCTATCTGCCTCGCCGCGCTCTTCGCACTCCACAATGCGGTGCTGGTCATTGCTCATTTGCCCGTTGAACCGTTACAGATTTCTTCCATGCAATTAAGTGTAACCAGACTTCACATGCTTGGGCAGGCAATACCCTCCACAACGAGATCCAGGGGACCAGGTAGTAGTAGCTGCACATGCCACAGCTATTTAAGTTGATGGAAAGTGACGTCACACGCCGCCTGACCGACTACGGGGCTCCACTCTGGAATTTTTCCTCAGGGTTAACTCCCGAAGCCTTCCCCACAACTGGGTATCCTGCAAGGCAGTGGAGGTTTAGAATCAGGGTCTTCCTTCCCCTAGATGGACTGCTCTCCCAGGCTGACGAGCTCCATCTGCCCGAAGCAAAC
>NW_013674652.1:16883-19269 GCF_000517525.1 Limulus polyphemus
TGAGCCATCTCCGTATCCACAGATAGACCAAATGATGTCGTGGTCTTCTTCGAACTTCGAAGGACGAACAACAACTTAGGTCTACTTCCATCATGTATGTAATAACGATCAAGTTCACAAAGTAGGTCATTCTTTTGCCAATTTTTCTCAAAGTAATTGAGAGTATTATGCAAGAGTCTATCAGCTATTGTTTTTTATATTTGCATATCTGTGCGTGAATTTTGATGAGGTACTGCGGGGGACTTTGTATGCTGTGGTGATTAATGTGTTTTCTATAGTTTGTAGTTTATTTATGTGTTTCGGAGCTATGTTTATCTATTCCGGGCTGGCATATTCTATTATGGGACGTATGTGTGTTTTGTATATTTTAATAATGTTATCACGTGATGTTCCCTGGGTTTTGTCTGTTAGACTTCTTGCATAATTTCTGCGTTTCCATATTTTTGTTAATATATCATTTGTATGTTTTACCCACGTCAATTTTGGGTCGAATGTTAATCCTAAGAATTTTCCCGATGTTGAGGTCCGGAGAAGTGTTCCATTCATATATAGTTTAGGTGGATTTTTTTGGTGTTTTGTTAATCTTATTTTTATTCTATATTTTTGACAGTATTCTTCTGTATCATTTATTACTGGTTGTAGATTTGTTGCTGTTATGGATGGGGTAGGGGCACTTTTCCAGATCGCAACATCGTCCGCGAATTGTGATGCCCAACCTTGATTCGGGTCTTTTAGTGACATATTACTTACATACATGATGCATAGAATAGGGCTAACTACTCCTCCTTGGAGTACGCCTACCTCTGGGGTAAATGCCTCAGAGTAGGTTCCCCGTACATTTATTATACATGATCGGTTATCCAAGAAGTTAGATAGCCAGCGAATAATCACCCGAGGTAGTTCCAGTTCTGTCATACGGAACCTGAGACCATTATGTCATACTGTGTCGAAAGCTTTCTCGACATCGAGAAAGCAGGCAACAGTGCATTCATTTTTGTTAAAGCTATCAATTATTGTTTCAGTTAGTCTAATCATATTATCTGTTGTTTGTCTGAATTTTCTAAAGCCATTTTGAGTTTCTGGTAATTTGGAAGTTACTTCTAGGTAATTTGAGAGTCTATTGCTTATTATTCGTTCTAGAAGTTTTCCTACGCAGCTGGTCAGGCTGATCGGTCGGTAGTTGTTTGGTTTATTTGCTGGCTTTCCTTCTTTATGGAACATAAGTACTATCGCTTGCTTCCAAGTAACCGGGATATATCCAGAGCTTAGTGATAAGTTAAAAAGTGCTGTAAGGTGTCCATACAATCTCCGAGTGCCTTTTTTGAGGAGGATGGCCTGTATACCATCTTCTCCTGGTGCCTTGTTTTTGGTGGCTTTAATGGCTTGTTGAACTTCTGTTTCTGTAATTGTTTTTGTTAGTAGATGTGTAATTGGGTTTTCTATTTCATTTAGTCTGATATTTGTGTTTTGTGTGTTGATTGGAAATTTATGTGTGTATATGGTTATTTTTGTCTGATGTGATTGTTTACTTTGTTGGAAAAATGTTCATTCATGTCTGGTTCAGTGTGTGTTTTAAATGTGTTTTGCAAGTGTTCTTTGAATACTTGAGCTTTTTCTGTGTTTGTGTATGCTGTCTTATTTTGTGTTTCTATGGTTGGGTAGTTGCTAATAGTGTTTCCCGTATTGTTGAATCTTTTTAGATGGTTCCAGAATTGTTTTGGGTCGGTTTTATTATTTAGTTGGGAGCAGAAATTGTCCCAGCCATCTTGCTTTAATTGGCGGACTTCGTTACGTATTGTTACGCCTCCGTTCGTTAGTTAATTTTTCCGTAAAAATTCTTTCCGAAGAAACTTTAGCGATACGAGTCCTTTCTTAAATAAAACTGGTTTATTCTTTCTGAATATAACTTTGCAATACACTTAATTTCTACAGTCGCGCTATAACAAACGCTATAATTCACAACGAACGTCTCATGTGCTCGACTCAACTGTCAATTACACATTACATTGGCGGCTTATATAAACAAGACTACCGTATATCTAGTAGCCTCTCGAGACTTCAGGAAGGGACGTGAAAGTTCTAGAAGTTCATGACGTGTTACTCGCGTCATATGACTTCCGCTGTCGTAACACTGCTCCTTCCTTAGTATTGTTCGTCCCGAACAATAGCCACTTACATTAAACAATTAACAATAACTTAATTAAATGTACAGAATTTACAAACACAAAATTAAAATTCAACAAAGTCTCTTAATTTTACGAGACATATCATCTTCCGCACTGGTCTCTGTCTCGTTGGCTTCTGCTTCATGTGAGGTTCATCTGCTTCATCTGGAAACGTCCTATCATTGGTAACAGTCACATCAGTGATAGTAACTTCTTCAAGG
>NW_013674652.1:20157-26287 GCF_000517525.1 Limulus polyphemus
TGCTGAGACGCAGAATCAATGACAAAGTTGCACCTTTGGCCATCAGCTTTCCTATCACTTTCTGAATACAACTTTGCAATACACTCCACAGTCGCGCTATAACAAACGCTATAATTCACAACGAACATCTCACGTGCTCGACTCAACTGTCAATTACACATTACACTGGCGGCTTATTTCTACAAAACTACCGCATATCTAGTAGCCTCTCGAGACTTCAGAAAGGGACGTGAACGTTCTAGAAGTTCATGACATGTTACTAGCGTCACGTGACTTCCGCTGTCGTAACAGTATCTTATTTCTTAATGTGTTTATTTGTGTTTTAAGTGTTGGATCTCTGGTTTGCATGAATTGTTTGCGTAGTTTTTTTTCTTTCTTTTATCATGCCTGTGGTTTGTGTGTGAGGTTTCCATGTTTGTGTTGTTTTTGGTAGTTTGAGTTTGGGTTTTGTCTGCTTAGCTGCCGTTTGTAAACACTCGGTGATTGTATGGCAATATGCATCTATTTTTGATGCTTCCGCGGCTTCACATACTTTTGTTATTGGTAACATACTGTCTATGATTTTTTGATATTGTGTCCAATTTGCTTTCTTGTAATTAAATTTGTTAGTTTCTATTGATTTTTTAGTTTGGGGGGTGAGATTGAAGGTACACCATACCGGTAGATGATCGCTATCTATGTCTTGTCCTCCTTGAAATTTTACGAATGTTTGACTCATATTAAACGAACATAGGCATAGATCCAGGATATCGCTGGTGTCATATGCGTCTGATATATACGAGTCGGGGTAGCATCATTTAATAGGACTGTGTTGGTATTGGTTAGATAATAAACTTCCATTAGCGTTAGTTGATTTGCAATTAAATATTTTATGCTTACTGTTTAAATCTCCTGCTATTATTGTATTTTGGTTATGGCTATGTAGGTTACTCAATAACTTTATGTCTATGGTTTTGCTTGGTGAGCAGTAGATCCTGCTACCGTTAATTTTTTGGCGTTTTCTGTTAGGACATCTATAATTATACATTCATTTGTGGATGATATTTCCACTTGTGATACAATCAGATTTGACTTATGCAATATGAGAATACCTATGTTGAGGTCTCCACTATTTATTCTATCATTTCTGATGGTAGAGTAACATTTAATTTTAAACCTATGTAAAGTATATAGAAAAGTTTTGCTAATTATTAGTATGACTGGTTTAATGGTGTTGGTTATATCTTCAATCTCGTGTTTCTTGGAAGCAAGTGCACCTTGGATGTTGACATGTGCCACCGTGAATTTAATTTGTTAATTTGTCAGTAGAATTTGTGGTATGTATGTTTGAATTTTATCAAGTATTATTTTCATTAAAATGTCAATACAGCTACCTGTTCTGGTTGGATTTGATAGTTCTGTCATGAGTTCAGTGGCTATGGTTTTTAACACGTTTATAAATGTCATATCGTTATTGTTTTCTTTTGGGTTTTGTTGTTGTTGTTGTCTTTTCTTGCGTTATTTTGGTGCTTTCTGGGGCGGCTTCAGCTTGTGTTTCATTGATATTTTCCCTTTGTTTCGTTAATGTGTTGTGACAGCAGCGGCGTATGTTATTTTTTGTGCTTGAGGTGTTGGTAATAGTGTCTTTTTCTGTACTGTTTGTGTTGGTTGTGGCTGTGCTTATTTTTGTGTGTTTGGGTTTTTAATCTCGTAAATTCTGGATTTTATATTTTTGGCAGCTCTTATAGTTGGCAGTGTGTTGTTCTCCACAGTTGCAACACTTGGGTTCTGGGTGTTGTTTAGGACAATGTGTTATGTGGTGATCTTCCCCACATCCAACACATCGTGGGGCTGCCTGACAAGCCGCTGCTACATGGCCAAATCTTTGAGTTACTACTATGGCTGGTGTCTCTACCGTGTATCTTTGCTACCACAAGATGATACCATCGTTTATGTACTGTGTGATGTCTTGTGTGTTGTCTGTGCATACTTTAATGAGGTTTCTTTTTGTTATGTTCGATATAATCCTTTCTACTTTTGTGACTTGTATTTCTTGTTTTGTAAGAGTGTCTTTGATGTCTTCCGTGTCTATGGAGTAGTGCACCCCCCCCCCCCCCTGATCACTTGCTCCCAAAGTGATCAAAGGTTTGCACCTTTGGATTTCCATAGCTAGCTGGGGCTGATTGTCATTACCAGGAATTCCTTGTATAATTATTACATATGTTGGTGTTTGTGTTACTGGCTTTTTTTGTTATTCCTTGCTTGGTGAGTTTAGTGTTTGTTTTTCGTTTTTCTTTTCTTTCTTTTTTTTGTTTTTACGAGGGTGAAACCCTCTTCATCGTCTTTGGGTGTTTGTATATTATTGTCAATTGTGGTGTTAGGTGTTGATTCAGCATCCAAGATTTTGTTTAATATTACTGCATTTACTTTCTTTTGTTATTCTTTTTCCCGAGTTATATCGGCATAAACAGTCTCAGCCTCAGCATTGCTGTCATCAGTTACTTTAACTACCTGGGGTGATTTCGACATTTTTCTTTTTTTATTTACTCTGCCTATATCAGTAGTTTTAGATACTTGCTGTAACTTATTTACTAGATCTGCTCTAGCCAAGTACACAAGTTGTCTAAGATCATTATCTGCTTGATTATCAGGACCACCTATGCTAGACTTACATGAATTATAGGTTGTGTTTAATTCCTGTATTGAGGTTTTTGTGCCTTTTCGTAGGCCCGGATTGTTGTCGCTGTTGTTTTCAATTTTCCTGTCTTCGTCGTTTGTAGGAGGGAACTCCCATTTCGGAGGAAAGGTCGGGTTTCGTCTCGGGAAGTCGCAGGGTAGCGGCGGTGGTATTGCGTGGTTTACCGGTTGGTGGGTCGTTTGGCGGTGGTCGAGAGGGAACGTGTCTAGAGAGAATACGAGTAGGTCGTTGACCCAGGTACCATCAGAGTTGGTATTTAGTTGTTTTCTCTACACCATAAACAAACAAGAATCACGTTCGCTTTTTTCTTTTTTATTTATTTAATTATCTTATCTAAGTTTATGTTAGAGCTGATTTTTTAATATCTACTCTAAACCATAGACAGATCAAGAATCTCAGAAGTTGTAGAAATTAGTTTGTTTGTTTTGAATTTTCGCGCAAAACTACAAGAGGGCTCTCAGCGCTAGCCGTTCCTAATTTAGCAGCGAAAGACCACAGAGAAAGTAACTAGTCATCACCGCCAACTCTTGGGCTACTCTTTTACCAACGAATAGTGGGATTGGCCATAATCTATAACGTCCCCACGGCTGAAAGGGTGAGCATGTTTGGTGGGACAGAGATTCAAACCTGCGACCCTCATATTGCGAATCGAGCGCCCTAACCACCTGTATATGCGGGCTGTAGAAATGAGAAATACAATACAAAAACAGGTTCAATCAAATCGAATTCGTGGCAGAAATTTAGGTTTAAAAATCTTTCAAGCCTTAAAAAAAAAGATTTTTGGATCTTAAAGAAAACCCGGGGTGCTGAGAGACATTTGCTTCTTTTCACCCCGTACGGTTAATGCATTCGAATTTTGATAGATCCCCTGTTTAATTTTAACACGTAGTGTGGATTGTTGAGAGACGCGTGGAGACGAGGATGATGCCGACCCAAGCGCACCGTAAAGAGTTCGTTGTTGTGTAGTCCGAGCGGAACACGTGCATTTGTTTTTGTTTGTCCACGTGACGATGACGTCAGTCAGAGAGAGCAGTCGACGAGGATTGGAGAAGAGAGATGCAGGCTGAGTGAGCTCGATTCTGTTTGAATAGATTTCTGATAGATTGATAAATTTTAAAAAAAGAAAACTTGCTCAAGTTAAAGAGATGTTATGATTAAAGAGGATTTAATGAACGAAAATAAAAACTTTATCATATACATGGGAGGATTAAGACGGGGTTATTGTAACATCAGGCCCTGGATCCAAAAAGACCAACCGGTCTTCATTTTTTTTTTAGGAAAATGCTAAACAAAAACCATTAGACTCGGTATACATATTTTTGAAGAGAAAGAGGGAAAGAAAGAGTTTGTGTGTGCGTGGTAGGCCTATCATGTGATGCACAGGGCAGAGATTTGATTGGCTTGCATCCGAACAGTGTGATTAGGTGTAGCCCCACTCTGATATAGCAGATTTGCAATGTTTGAACTACTTACTCTAATCAAATGATACGTCTCGGCCAATCAAAATATCTTTACTCCATATTTTCATAACATATCAGCCAGGATCCTCCATCGGGCCTTGCCCCCGACACGCCATTTCTTATTGTAAGATCAAGCAGTAGGCCTAGAATATGACTAGACTTTAAAACTACTAGGCAAGATTTAAGATATCAATATCTTTCGATTCCTCATTTTCAGTAGCTTTGTATTTTGTTCAAGAAAGAAGTTCAATCATCGTTAACAAAGGAAGTAACAGTGTTTTATGCGCTTAGGATATATTGTATCAATTGTTTGTAATTCTTGAATAGAATTTGCAAATTGTTAACCCTTAAAAATCTATAATTATATGTGGGCCTCCTTATCAGCTGCAAATAATTCGTTGACAACTTGACAGGCATCATTAAAGGTTAAAGGATACAAGTTATCCAAGTTCAAAATTTGAACATTTTGAGCTAATTATAGAAAATGAAATTATTTGTTATGAAACTATTAGGTATCTCGTTCTGACATCTCCCTCGTTAACACACATACACACACAAGCACTCAAACACGTACACACATACACAAGTACACTTATATGTGCACACGCATATTATTTATTAAGTATTCATCTTATTTATTACTAGTTTGAGTACCCGTCCAACAGATGGGTAAAATAAAAATTCGTTTGCAACAAAGGATAGGAAATTGTGCTTCTATTTTTTTTTCCTTAATATAAATATAATATAAAAATACGTAAAGGTATCAATATTGAAAAGAAATACATACTGTTTTCAATAATTCTATCAATATGAAACTAGATGGAGATCAAATCCCCTTCATGTCATCCTGTATTACTGTGTCAAGTTGCGCTCTGATTTCCAGTGGCGTAGCAAGAGGGGGGGCAGTCGCCTCCCGGCGCAGGTGTGCAAAATTTCCTCTGGCCTATAATGCCTATTCATTAATAATTATGCCCTCCCCTAGGATATAGCGCAACTGCCCTACGTTAAGTAAATACGACACAGTGTTACGTTATTTCTGTGTATTACGCTTACAGTTTTAACTTTTAAAAGCCGCCCACTGAAATACAGTGAGACCGAATTGACGAACAGAAGTAAATTACACTATTCCATCATTCATCTGTAGATCAAATACAAGTCCTAGAGTACAACCTACAAGTAAGCCTATGTTCAACAAAAAGAAAATACGGGATTGATGTAACATATTGTTACGTCTCCGTTTGTTAATTGATTTTTCCGTAACTTCGTTCCGACGAAGCTTTAGCGACACAAGTCCTTACTTAATAAAATTGGTTTATTCTTTCCGAATATAACTTTACGATACACTTAATTTCAACAATCGCGCTAAAACAAACGCTATAACAACGAACGTGCTCAATACTTCTAACTGCAGTTCAATTACTCACTGCCTACACACACATTCTTCTTCTCCCGTCACGTTGTCACCCTCTTATATATATACCAGACTACCCTATCTAGTAAATGCTAGGGCATTCACGAAGAAACAAGATACTTCTAGAAAATAGGTGGCGTCAAAATAGTCACGTGATCTCGCTGACGCAACAATATTAACTCATGTGCAAGATTGGCAATATATGCAACAGGCGAGGCCTAGATGTAGATCTAGTAAACATTATAGGCCTAATGTAGTGATTTGTAATTGTATTGGCTGATTGTAAATCATGTCTTACACCAACTAATGTACTATACTTTAGGTCTAATTGCAGTTATAACTCTATTTCTAGACCCTAGGTTCATCATCATACAAATTGTAGCCTATATTATAGGCATACTTAAACCTAATACTAACTATTAAACTAGGCATTGCACTGGGACAGATCTAATGACTAAGTTAATAGATCTAGATATATCATTTGTTCTAACAGTTAAGCCTAATAAATCTAAATCTAGAATTGATGAGGCAGAGTTATATCTAGATCTGGGTAGATTCAATACAAGGTCTTTCAATTTATGC
>NW_013674653.1:0-2727 GCF_000517525.1 Limulus polyphemus
CCACATGATTGTAGTTCAATATTCTAGTGTTCTAGACGTAGTTCACGTTGTCTTTAACTAAATTATACAGCATGATTGTAGTTCAATATTCTAATGTTCTAGATGTAGTTCACGTTGTCTTTAACTAAATTATACCACATGATTGTAGTTCAATTTTCTAGTGTTCTAAACGTAGTACATGTTGTCATTGGTTATTATACTACATGATTGTAGTTCAATATTCTAGTGTTTTAGACGTAGTACATGTTGTCTTTGGTTATTATAGTACATGATTGTATTTCAATCTTCTAGTGTTCTAGATGTAGTACATGTTGCCATTGGTTATTATACTACATGATTGTAGTTCAGTATTCTAGTGTTGTAGACGTAGTACATGTTGTTTTTGGTTATTATACTACATGATTGTAGTTCAATATTCTAGTGTTCTAAACGTAGTACATGTTGTCATTGGTTATTATAATACATTATTGTAGTTCAATATTCTAGTGTTCTAGACGTAGTACATGTTGTCATTGGTTATTATACTACATGATTGTAGTTCAATATTCTAGTGTTCTAAACGTAGTACATGTTGTCATTGGTTAACAGTGTTGTTTAAATACTGTTCTGGATATGGAAGATACAGTGTGGTTTAAATACTGTTCTGGATATGGAAGATACAGTGTTGTTTAAATACTGTTCTGGATATGGAAGATACAGTGTGGTTTAAATACTGTTCTGGATATGGAAGAGTGCATTTATAATTTGATTGTAAATCTTACTTTTTGCTGATAAATAGTAGTGGGCGACAGGTGGCGTTGACTTGATGTCTTTCCTCTAGTCCAGGCATGTGCAACTTCCTCCAGAGCGTGGGGCAGATAGCAATTTTTAAGTGTACTTGCGGGACACACCGTATTAAGCAATATTGTATTTAATAGTCCATATTTTAATATTATATAAGTTTTAAGTTCTTAAATTTATAATGCAATATTTAAAAAAATCCTGAATTTTCCCTAGCCTGAGAAATGTGGAATTTTATAATATTATATTATTTATTTTCTAATTTATTATTAAAGCATAAGTTCATATTTTTTGTATAATTGATTGCTATCATGTAGAAAACTTTCCCTGTGGTTTAGCGGCAAGTCATTGCTAAAAACCAAATTTCGGTACTTTGCGCTTGACAACAAACAAACAAATGAACCTTGAATAGTAATTTAATATGAAATGCGTGGATACAATTTAATTGTTCATTGTTTTGTGAATCTTGATGTTTAGAAATAAGACAAGGAACAAGGAAAAAACTAAGTACCAACATTCGTGATTTTAATACTGTTGGGACTTCCTTAGCACGTCCAGTTAACTTATCAAAGTTTAGTTCTGTGTTTTCAACACAATTTGGCCTTTCTCTAACTCATCAATTATACATTTAAGCGTGTCCAAAAAAATAAAAATGTTCAAACGCATCATTGTTTGGAGAACATAATTTTCATCATATGGCACATTGCCAAAGATACAATCATTGCTGCCTTTGTAAAGAAACAACTAGCGTTTTATAAGCACTGCAAAACATTTTCAACCGTGTTTGCATGAAGCATTCCGGGTTTTATTTTGAGATTACGATTATGACTGACACAACTAACATCGTATTTATGTCTTTATGGTAGGTAGGGGACACTTAATTCGACTGAACTCACATTGTCTGCACTGCCCGTTAGCAGTGATCTAACACTGCCCGTTAGCTAGCTGATCTCGCAAGATCCAGTCATTATTTTTCATATGCTAGAGAATTGAGAATTTATTAGCACGTTCATGACCATGTAATTATTGTTGTTTTATGGTTTTTTTGGGGGGGTGGGGGCTCAAAATAATTTGTATTGATTGGTGTTCTTGGAATTCATACAGCAGGTTTTTGCTGAGTTTTCTTTGTTTTAACTTTCAACAGAGCCCGGCATGGCCAGGTGGTTAGGACGCTCGACTCGCAATCTGCGGGTCGCGGGTTCGCATCCCCGTCCCACCAAACATGCTCGCCCTTTCAGCCGTGGGAGCGTTATAATGTGACAGGCAATCCCACTATTCGTTGGTAAAAGAGTAGCCCAAGAGTTGGCGGTGGGTGGTGATGACTAGCTGCCTTCCCTCTAGTCTTACACTGCTAAATTAGAGACGTCTAACGCAGATAACCCTGGTGTAGCTTTGGGCGAAATTAGAAAACAAACATACTTTCAATAGGTCAGTATCTTCTATTTTGTTTTACTTAATAAAATTTTGCACAGAATTAGAAATCCATGAATGAACAGTTTACCGTCACTTTTGTTTACATAAAGCTCTCGACAGTGGTTCAGCATCTTTATGTTCACTCTTAGGGAGTATGTTTTACTTTTAGAGTTTGATTCACTTTTAACAATGTAGTTAATAAATACACTTATTGAGGATATAAAGCTACCTATGGGGTTTCAGAAAGAAGCGAATATAAAATAAATCACTAGTTCACCTGAATCTTGTATCCGATTGCATGGTAAAAATACAATCATGTACTATAATAACCAAAGACAACATGTACTACGTTTAGAACACTAGAATATTGAACTACAATCATGTAGTATAATTTAATACTGTTCTGGATATGGAAGATCCACACTGTATCTTCCATATCCAAACAGTATTTAAACCACACTGTATCTTCCATATCCAGAACAGTATTTAAACCACACTGTATCTTCCATATCCATATCCAGAACAGTATTCAAA
>NW_013674653.1:3627-7816 GCF_000517525.1 Limulus polyphemus
CATGTGGTATAATTTAGTTAAAGACAACGTGAACTACGTCTAGAACAGTAGAATATTGAACTACAATCATGTGGTATAATTTAGTTAAAGACAACGTGAACTACGTCTAGAACACTAGAATATTGAACTACAATCATGTGGTATAATTTAGTTAAAGACAACGTGAACTACGTCTAGAACACTAGAATATTGAACTACAATTATGTGGTATAATTTAGTTAAAGACAACGTGAACTACGTCTAGAACACTAGAACATTGAACTATAATCATGTGGTATAATTTAGTTAAAGACAACGTGAACTATGTCTACAACACTAGAATATTGAACTTCAATCATGTGGTATAATTTAGTTAAAGACAACGTGAACTACGTCTAGAACACTAGAATATTGAACTACAATCATGTGGTATAATTCAGTTAAAGACAACGTGAAATACGTCTACAACACTAGAACATTGAACTACAATCATGTGGTATAATTTAGTTAAAGACAACGTGAACTACATCTAGAACACTAGAATATTGAACTACAATCATGTGGTATAATTTAGTTAAAGACAACGTGAATTACGTCTACAACACTAGAATATTGAACTACAATCATGTGGTATAATTTAGTTAAAGACAACGCGAAAACAGAGGTAATTACACTGGAGGATTATGGTAAAAACTTATAGGCTGTAACTAAAGTTAAGAGCTTAGTAGGATAAGATTTAAGACTGTGGAATTCAACGAAGGGCATGATGACTTACAAAGGTAAGAAATATTTGAAGTAGAAACAATTACTTCTAGGGGAGCGAAGAGAGCTAACGGATAATTTGTCATATATAGTTGTTGATTGTTATCTAACAAATTGTGATATATTTACTTAATTAACTCTCTGCTTTGCAACATTAATTACAAACATAAATCTTATCTATCAGTATAGTTACAAGTTTCCCCAAAATGTAAATGAATCACAACCCCCAACGTTTTGATTTCTAATTTAACAAGTTTCTTGCCAAAGCAACCACACTATCGCATTGGTGAAGCAAAATATAAAATGGATATAATATATCAATAAATATAATACAAATCGAACACGGAAATAAAAATTTATCTATTTCTTAATAAGGCGCGCAATTGACTTTGTGATCTTCTAAAATACAGAATGTTTGGCAAAATATTTATATAACTCCTCAGAAGTTTTGTTTTTTCTCTCTAAAACATTATAGAACTGATAGAATTGATTGTAATGACATGTATGAGAGATTTTGAAGTGACCGTTCACATAAGCTATAAACAGCCAAACAGCCAAAACGATCATTAACTCGGTAGAATAACCCCAAATCGCACAGCGGTATGTCTGCGGACTTACAACGCTAGAAACCGGTTTTCGATACCCGTGGTGGGCAAAGCACAGATAGCCCATTGTGTAGCTTTGTGCTTAATTAGAAAAACAAACACATACTACGATTTATAGTTTAATGTGTTTTTAGTTTTATATTACCGGAGAGTGCACTCTCTCTATGTAAGGATTTCATGGACGTCCGTATTAAAGCAATAGAAAAGTCATCTGTGTTTTCTCCTCTACTGTTCATCAGGTGCATATGTCCAGAGCGACTCCCAAAGTGGAAAATCGGCGAATAGCCAAAACAGAGATTTCACATTTTCGTTCATCATCATCTTTCTTCAACAGGCCTACTTCGTTCTAGCAGTAACTGTAGTTTTATCATCATTTGATATAACAAAACAGTCTTCACGATCTTTGACTATCTATTTTACTGTTATTCTATGGAAAAGTTATAAAGCTTTAGAATACACTCTATAACCTAGTAACCCACGTACGCCATCTTCTGGAAAAAAAAGTATAAGGAAAACATTTTTATCGCTAAATAAAAAAGCTATGTAGGGCATATCACTTGATCCGGCTAATGATCACATAGAAGGCTAATTTGTCTCAACTTCAAATGAAGAATAAAATCCATACATTACTGGCTTCCTCACTGGCAAAACAAATAGAACCAGAATTTCCAATCGTAAAATGTTACTCTATTGTAGAATAGTCATAAAAGTAGTATTCTAAAGTTAACTAAATGATCTGCTAAGTGATCATTAGCTGGATCAAGTGATATGTTCAATTCAATTTCTATCTTGTTTGGTTCTTTTTTTCAAGTTCAGTAGTGAGCATTACATAGCATTTTTATTTAGCGATAATTTTTTCCCTAACACTTGTTTAGAATAACACTGAGAAATTACCTGATTTTTATGAGGATTTTGAAATTTATGATATCTTTTAATCATACATGTGTTTGTTTTTTGTCAATAATTTTCATTGAGTTTGCTTGTTTTAAGCACAAAGTTACACAATGGCTGTCTGTGCTCTACCCACCACAGGTATTGAAATCTAGGTTTTAGCTTCGTAAGCCTGCAGTCTTACCATTGATCCACTGGGGAATTCTCAGTGAGAAAATTGTGAAAGTGTTTTATTCAAGTTTTGTGTTATATATTGCGTAAACTTACGAGGTCATGGTTTAAGTTTTTATATGACCTGTTAATTTTTGTTTACAAAAATATTTATTTGTAAATTACTTCTCATGTGTATTTTTGTAATGAATTTTGTAACTTAATTTCAAGTGTTTTGTTTGATTTAGTTTTTCTTCATTTTGTGTAAAGAAGTTGCAGCTATACTATGAAATGTCAGAAAAGTTCGTGGCCCAACCTAAAAAAACTGGATTGTATGACTTTTTGTAATATTAAGTTTGAACCTTTTTATGAGTAAGCAACACGAAAAATATAACCTAACGAGTCTATATTGTGTGTTGCGGATTTTTGAAGGAAAGAAATGAGTTCTAGAGTACCAAATTTCGTATCATGATTACAATAAATCCACCAGGACATGGAAACAGCATTAACTAAGAGTGCTTCGGTACATCCAACAGTGAAAAAAATGGTGTGATGAGTTTAAACGCGGTCGACATTCATGTGAAGATGACTGGAGATCAGGTCGGTCCTCAACCTTGACCGCGACCGAAACTGTAGATAGAGTTCGTAATTTAGTTATATATAATAGAAGAATAACCATTAGGAAGTTAACAGAGGAAGTGTGAATTGGTAGAAGTATTGTAGCAAGCATTTTAAGTGACAATTTGGGAATAAGTAAGGTTAGTGCCAGATGGGTTCCAAAAATGTTGCCACCTGAGCAGAAACGGGTCCGAGTTGTTGAAAGCAAACGCCTATTCCAAACGTTTTAATAGATTCGTAACTATGGATGAAACGTGTGTTCACTACTTCGACCCAGAGACAAAAATGCCAATTCCAAAGTAGTCTAAGTCACAATCCTCTGCTTGGAAGGTCATGGTATAAATTTTTTGAGATGCCAAGGGCGTTTTACTAGTTGATTATTTAGAAAGAAGTCATATCGTTACAGGAGATTACTAGGCATCCTTAATCAACACTTTGCATCAAGAAATCAAAGAAGGGAATAAAAGAATATATGAGAAATGTATGCTCTTCCATCAGGACAATGCTCCAACTCACAAACCATGTGTTGCTTTGAACGCTATCCATGATGCTGGCTTCGAATTATTCAATCACCCCTTTACTTCAAGTAGCATTTTTCTTTTCCCTAACCTTAAAATCCCTC
Organism: Limulus polyphemus; assembly: GCF_000517525.1. Lineage (NCBI taxonomy): Eukaryota > Metazoa > Arthropoda > Merostomata > Xiphosura > Limulidae > Limulus > Limulus polyphemus. The sequence continues at coordinate 7,255 of NW_013674653.1, forward strand.
TGAAGAATATGTTGAAAAATAAATCACAGTTAAACCTGTGTCTCTTTTTTTATAGGTTGGACCACGAACTTTTCGAACACCCCTCGTAGTTCAGTAAAAATTAACTTGGAATAATGAAACTCTAGATAATATGCCTTATCTATCTATCTATCTACATTTTGTATTGCAACATTTATCTCCTTACGTCTTTGGAATATTTTACATCATTAAGATTTATTATAGACCGATGTTTGTGCTGCCATCTATTGGTTATATAAGGTATAAGTAAGTTTCTTGCTTGTTAACACTGATACATGTATCATTATAGAAAATATATGGTAAAGCTCTTGTTATACCATTAAAAGAATTGGCGTCAAAATTACATTAAATTAAATGTAAAACAAAACTTATAAACGTTAACAGCGATTTGTCCAACTTTAATAACAACCCTACTCTAAACCAACACCCCGGGGTGCCTAGATACCTCTTCTAAGTTTCACAACAGTTCCGGTCATGTGACTTCTTTGTTCAATCTGTATATATATATCCGTGTCAGTGTAAATTACTTGTACCTGATGATGAC
>NW_013674653.1:7987-8924 GCF_000517525.1 Limulus polyphemus
ATATAAGTTTAACATAACAGCAAATGTACAGTTTTTCTTCATTACCCATTCAAGCCGTCTCCAGCCATTATTAGTCTCAAAGAGGGTAAAAAGAACATCGAAGGCGTTTTACAATAAAGCCAACAAATACACTAACAAAAGAAAGACCTATTTTCATGATCGTAGGAACACAACTAAGTTTTTGATACGTTCGGCCATTGAATTCGAAGGTATTCAGAGATAAAGAGCCAGAAATAATTCCAGGATTCAAATAGGGTTTCATCGGTAGGGTATTTTATGCCACTTTTGTTTAAGAAAGTATTTCAGAACTGACATATTTTTTTTCACAACATCCTTGAGGGAAACTAAACAGTATATATATATATATAACGATTGAATATCCATGGTGACAATGTAGTATATTGGAAGTATTTGATATAGAGGGAAGGGAGATGACCAGGGATTATAAAACAAAATCTATATAACTGAAGATTTGTTATGACCAGGGATTATAAAACAAAATCTATATAACTGAAGATTTGTGATGACCAGGGATCATAAGACAAAATCTATATAACTGAAGATTTGTTATGAACAGCGATTATAAGACAAAATCCATATAACTGAAGATTTGTTATGACCAGGGATTATAAGACAAAATCTATATAACTGAAGATTTGTGATGGCCAGAGATTATAAAACAAAATCTATATAACTGAAGATTTGTTACGAACAGGGATTTTAAGACAAAATCTATATAACGGAAGATTTGTTATGAACAGGGATTATAAGACAAAATCTATATAACTGAAGATTTGTGATGGCCAGAGATTATAAGACAAAATCTATATAAACTGAAGATTTGTTATGACCAGGGATTTTAAGACAAAATCTATATAACTGAAGATTTGTTATGACCAGGGATTATAAAACAAAATCTATATAACTGAAGATTTGT